>NC_092562.1:25504053-25691553 GCF_037975245.1 Apostichopus japonicus
CACATTTGACTTAAAACACTTCTTGTACCAAACTACTTCATTATTAATCTTGATAAAACTGTTGTTCCAGATAATCTGATCACCGTAATTCGCCACCGGGATTTCATAAGTGACATCGCTCCAGGCACAACAGCAGTTGCGAATAAACTCGTGTTTAACCTTCTTAGAAATATCATTTCCCTTGAAATTACAGCTAAAAAGAAAATCCTTACCAACGTTTTTCAAAAAAAGGTCGAAAAGGACTTTCCAATGGCCAAATTTATGATCTGTATATCTTTTAATCCAAGTGATTTTCATACTTTTCATAAAAAACATGCACGTTAATCATATTTAAGCCGCCTTCTTCCTGTGGCTGCATTGAAATTTTCCTCTTTATCTTTCCTCTCCAAATAAAGTTAAACAGTAAACTATTTAGTTCCTTTAAAAAAGATTCTGGAGGGTTAGCCAGAACAGAGGAGAGGAATACAAGTTGTGACAAAGCAAAACTTTTTTATGATAACAATTTTACCATAGGGAGTCAGATCACGAGGAGACCACATATTTAGGACACTTTTCAAACGTGAACGTTTTGGCAAATAGTTTAAGGGAAAGAGTTCACTTCTATTATTCGTAAGTGTAATGAACCTTATAGGAACATCTGTAAAGGGAATATTATAAGCACTCTGACCATTACCATTCTCATTATTATCGCCGATAGGAAGAATGTTAGACTTTTCGAAGTTGATCTTCAGACCAGAAGCTCTGTTAGTATCTCAACAACTCTCTGTAAAGAACGATCGTTATTGTCCAGAAAAATAGTTGTGTCATTAGCATACATAGACACTTTAATGTTAACATTTCCTACTGGTAAACCGACATAAATACGGTCAGCTCGTAATTTCAAAGCCAAAATTTCTGCACACAACACAAAAAGGTATGGGCCTAAGGGGCACCCTTGGCGCATCCCCCTTTTAACAGGATAAAAGCCAGAGGAAACCCCGTGATTCAAAACGCAAGCCGTACAGTTTGCATAAAAGGTCTTAACCCAACGAATATTGCTATCCCCAAAATTGCAAAGTTGAAGTGTATGGTACAAAAAATCCAATTAACTGCACAACATTTCTGCACACAACACAAAAAGGTATGGGCTTAAGGGGCACCCTTGGCGCATCCCCCTTTTAACCGAAAAAAAGCCAGAGGAAACCCCGTGATTCAAAACGCAAGCCGTACAGTTTGCATAAAAGGTCTTAACCCAACGAATATTGCTATCCCCAAAATTGCAAAGTTGAAGTGTATGGTACAAAAAATTCCAATTAACAGGCTTTTTCAAAGTCAACGAAGAGAATGTCACCCGGCACATTTTTATCCTGTACATACTGTATTACATCTAGGATCAGTCGAATATTTTCTCCTATATATCGGTTCTTAGGAAAACCGGTTTGATCATGATGGATAACATGCGGCAAGCCCTCTTTGAGTCTTGCAGTGATACAAGAAGCAGCAAGTTTGTAGTCTACATTTAAAAGGAAGATTGGCCTCCAATTACTAATTTTCTTCATATCTTTACCATCTTTAGGAAGTTAAGGAATAACAGCTCTGCCTTGCTCCGAAGAAAGTTTACTTATCAAATATCCAGAGTTCAGCAACATAACAACGAACGACTTAATTTCTGGCCAAAAATTCTTTAAAATCAGCTGGCAGATCATCGCTGCCAGGTACCTTACCAGAAGCCATACTCTTAAGTACATTCCAACGTTCCTCTTCAATTAAGACACCTTCACAATTATTTCTTGAATCGTCGTTCAAACCCGGAATATGAAGCGACTCAGTAAAAGTATTATCCAAGCAAGCATCATTACAAGTAGCATATAAATTTTCGTAAAAATTTCGCTCAACGTTTAGAATTGCGTGGAGATCGGTAAACTCAGTCCCATTGTCATCGACTACAATTTTAATTGACTTGCGCTCACTGTTTCGTTTCTCTAAATTTAGGAAGTATTGTGTATTCCGTTCACCTTGTTCAACCCATCTCGCTCTAGAGCGAATAATAATACCGTCAATTTTGCCCTCGTAAATGTCGTCAAGGCTGCGCTTAGCGTTTGTAGTTTAAGGGACGGAGTGGGGTTGAAATTGTATTCAGTTTCTAATGAAACAATAACTTTTTGCAGCGTTTTTTCCTTCTCCCTCACAAGACGAGACTTTTCTTTAGAATATTTCATGGACCAGGAACGTATGATAAATTTTAAATATTCCCCAAAAAATTAAAAATAATCCCATTCTGCCAAGGCACCAGAAACTAACTTACAAATTCCTACGAAATCTGCTTCTCTCAATAGGGAAGTTTTTAATTTCCAAACACCCCCGCCTCTCTTAAAATTCGAAGCACGCATCTTAAAAATTACCGCATTATGATCAGACTGAATGGTCGATAAGGTATAACAGTCGTTACAATAAGCTAGCAAGTTGGCTGACACCAGAAAAAAATCTAACCTACAACTAAGGCCATCAATAATATTTGAAAACCATATGAAAAGATACTTCTTTGGATTCCTCTCCCTAAATACATCAACTAAATTAAGCGCCTGTATGCAGTCAAAGAGTATCTCTCTCGCTCTAAAATTTGTTCTTTTCGTGCCCCCTGCCTTGTCGCGATCAAGGTCCAGAACTAAGTTGAAATCACCACCCCAAATAATGTTTATGCTAGTAAAATTGGACGCTAGGCACCTATATATATTTCTAAAAAAAGACGGATTGTCCCTATTTGGGGCATAAACATTAACAATAGTATAAACTGTGTCATTAATAGCAATATCTATAATAATGTAGCGGCCGTTGCAATCTGACAAATGCTTAACAACTGCTAGGCTAAGGAAAGGATTAAACAGTCTAGCACACCCAGCACTTCTTACAGATCCACAAGAAGGAAAAAAGCCTTTCCACCCCATTCATTACTCTAAAAAACTGTAGAAGCGTCAATGCAATATGTTTCTTGAATTAAAGAAATAGAGAACTTTTGGTTATGTAGCCAAGTAAACACTTTACGTCTATTTGTTGAGTCATTTAAACCACGAGCATTAAAGGTACAAACCGAGATGACATCATGCATTTCAAGGACTAAAGAAAGAACCAAACAGAAAACACAAAACAAACTAGAGCAAAACACACAGACACACTCTCAAAGACAAAAACAGCTACAAAATAACAACAACAAGACAACACAAAAGATAGTGCTTTGTTTGCACTCGAGAAAGGAGGAATGAGGACTAACCTTGACTTAACAAAGTAAAGGGATCAATTTAGAAAACTCGTCAGAAAAATACAATTAAATATGGTCCAGATGTTGGTTTTAATGAGTTACAGAACATCTATAAAGTTCACTAGTGAATTCCACGACGTTGTTTTTTATTCAAATGGGTACGGTTTCCTCCGAGCATCCCGCCACTTCCCCGCCACGTATCGTAGTTTTGTTCCAGTTGAGTACAGTTCCTTCACCTTAGCCGATCGGGCTTTTTTCTCCTCTAGATCCAGCCTCGTAAGATCGTCTACAATAAAGAAGTGTTGATCCTTCAGGTGAGTTCTCCACGACTTCATAATAATTATCTTATCCTGAAAGGACAGGCATCTCGCTAATATATGAGGCGGTTTATCTCCGACACCCGTCTATCCCGATAGCATCTCTAAATACGTATCTCGTGGCAATTTGGAAACTTTAAAGGATCTTTTGCTTGTAAAATAGTCGAACAATTCTCGTTTTCAATTCTTTTGATTCCCACGACTCTGAAGTTGTTCCTTCTAGAATGCCGCTCAAGTTTATTGATACATTCAGCATTTTCTTTGATGGTGACGTTGGCCTTCTCTAAAGCTTTAGAAATTCTGGAAAGGCGATTTGAATAATCTTCGTCTCTTTTCTCTAACTCCTCCACTCGTTCAGATAAGGATTCGATAGCTTTATCCAGGTTGCTTTCCAACATACCAATGCTTTTTTTTCGAAATCGTTACGTATTGACAACTTAGTTGTAGTTACCTTGGGCTTATTTTTGCTTCCTTTGAGCCTACCTCTCACCATAACGGCACAACTTCACGAAGAAAAATGTAGAATATAGTTGATATTCTGGGTTGGTGGTGATAAAACACTTTCACAATGCGGAAGAAGTGTCAAAAACGTTAAAACTGAGAGCCCCTTACAGAACGTTCTTGACAGTTAAAAGGCCATCCTCGTTTCCTCAGTAATAATAATAATAATAATAATAGTCATCATAATCATGATCATAATCCTTATTATTATAATAATAATAATCATAATCATTATCATAATGCAGTAAATCCCAGTTTCTTCCCCTGGGTCCTTTTATTTCAAATAATCCAGCTCATGTCAGTGAATTCAATATTTTGATTACTAACGCTCCTATTAGGTATCTCGGTATCAACTTTAAATATTGTATTTTGTGTCAGGAAGCGTACGAGAAGGCACCTTAAATATAACTAACCAATCGCTCTGAGAGAAGTCAAAGGTAACGCTCCATTTTTTGAAAAAATAGCTCCCAATACCCAGTGTTGGCATTATTATAATAACGCTTGACCCATGAGAGTGTTTTGAGAGCTTCCACAAAGCTGTGAACATGTTTTATTTTTAAACCTCCCTTTTCAATTGGATTGTACATAGTAAGTCTCTTTACTTTGTCAGGATTCCCGTTCCAAATGAAGTCAAAAAATAATACTTTTGATTTAACAATGAAGTCTTTTGGGGGTCTAGGCAGAACCTGAAAAAGGAAGACGAGTTGGCTGATTGCAAAAGAGTTCACTATAATTGTGTTTCTGCCAATAGGTGTGAGATCACGCCCATTCCAAACTCTAAGCTGGTGTTTCGGCTGATCAGCCTAGATAGCTTCTGCTCAAAGATTAAGCGAAAGAGATTGTTACCATTGTGAGTAAAGTTGATACCGAGAATCTAATAGGAGCGTTAGTAATCAAAATATTGAATTCACTGACATGAGCTGGATTATTTGAAATGAAAGGACCCAGGGAAAGAAACTCGGATTTGCTGATATTAATTTTGAGACCTGATGCTACATGAAAATTCTCTAAGGTATTCAGCACCTTAACAGTGCTGTTGCGGGTACCGTCTAAGAAGAAAGTGGTGTCGTCGGCATACTGCAGTATTTTAATTTCCCGATCATATCTTTTTATTCTCTTGATTGTGTTGTCACAAATTCGACAGGTTTCTTCCCTATTCAGAGAGGAGTAAGGCAAGGATGTCCCCTTAGCCCGTACCTCTTTATTCTATGAGCAGATATTTTACCTAGAAATTTTTCTAGGTAAAATATCTGCGCATAGAATAAAGAGATACGGGCTAAAGGGACATCCTTGCCTTACTCCTCTCTGAATAGGGAAGAAACCTGTCGAATGGCCATTATTTAGAACACAGGAAGAACTACCAGTGTTGAGTGTTTTGACCCACCGTTGAAAACTGTTCCCAAAGATGAAATAAATAAGAGTGTGTTCAATAAAACCCCAATCGATACAATCAATAGCTTTTTCAAATCAATAAAGAACAAAGACCCGGGATGTTATTTGTGGTAGTGTGATCGATTAGGTCCAGCACAGAACGAATGTTTTCCCCAATAAACTTATTTTTGATACAACCAGTCTGGTTATCCCAACAGTATTGTCGACGACCCGTTTTAACGGGTTAGCTAATGCTTTTGCTCCTATCTTGTAGTCAGTGTTAATGAGTCTAATAGGTCTATAGTTATCTATAACCTTATGGTCTTTATGCGGTTAAGGAATTAGAGTAAAGACCCCTCTATTTTGCTCACAGGATAATGAATGATGATCAAAATCAAACTCCAAGGAATCGACAACAAGCTGACAAGAAGAGACCAAAAATGTCTATAAAACTCAGCAGAGAGACCATCACTACCAGGAGATTTACCGTTGGCCATTGAGCTTAAGGCTCTATGTCATTCATCTAAAGTAATTGGCCCGTCGCATGAACTGGGGTCCGATTCCTCAGAGTGAAAGTCAGGCAAATCTCTAATAAAATATGAAGGAACACAATGTGAATGAGAGAATAAAGTACTATAAAACAAACGTATTTCACCAAGAATATCTCCACTGTTTGTGGTGACATTGCCCCGTTCATATTTAAGCTAAAAATGCTGTTATTTGCCTTGTTGCGCCTTTCTAAATTCAGAAAATATTTAGTGTTTTTTTCACCAGCCGCAACTCAATATTGCCATGAAGCTGATACAAACCTTTTAAATTATTACGGGCATTATCTAATTTTGACGACTGGCAACGGAGTGGTTTCCATACAACTCTCTTTCCAGATTAAAGATACTGCGTAATATTTCGATTTCGCATTTATGTGTACTTTTAGGTTTTTGTTTGACAAAATTAATAGTTTTAGAGAGAATGGCATATTTGAGATTCTCCCAAATTGCGGAAGGGTTTAGAGAACGTGTGTTACGAGTAACAGTAGCAACTAGATTTTGGATTAGGTCGTTATAAGCAGAATCATTATTATTATCATCATAATAATATTATTATTATTATTACTACTACTACTATTATTATTATTACTATTTGGTTAATATGTATGTCTCTTCTACGCTTCCTTATATCTTACTCACATCATCACAACCAACACATATATTTTACAGTAAATGTGGATGAAGCCTCTTCTGATATACTATGAACGGTACTATTCCCTAAGTAAGCGCAGTTCTTGGTGATTTGGTAGTTTGTTGTATTCCCGCCTTCAGGGTTTTCCTCAATTCAGGATTAAATTACTGTTGAAGTTAAGACGAGATGATTCACGGATATAATACAACAACAAACAAGAGCAGTGACGCAGCAGAAACTCAACTAACCTTTTATTTGAGAAGTTTGTTCTGATTGGCTATATATTTCTGAGCAGTTTACCGATTCGTTTGTGCGAAAACAATATGACATACGCGGGACAACGGTGTCATATCCTCCCCTAGAAACTTCATTTTATCTGCCTAATGCTCCTTCTTAGTAGACATAGTTTGGTACAATATTACAAAAGTTAAACATTTGCTTGCAAATATAAGACAATAAGATGATTTTTTTATTTTTTTATTGAAATAAACAATGATAAAACTTTGAGGTAAATTTGAAGAGTCAAAAGGCTGTTTTCTTGAATACTTAAAATGCAGAGCTGCCATTGTAGTATCTATAAACCAGAATGCAAACTGTACATGTATTGATGTTTGATAGATGACTTCTTTGTAACAGGATATTGCTGGCAATGTTATCCGTAAGATATGGTTGAAAAAGGTTTGTTTATAACTCTGCAGATACTGATCACCCTTGATGAGTTTTGAGCTCACAAAAGTTAGTATCTTTATACTCTTATACTCAAACTGACACCTTACCATGGAAGTAGGATACTTTTTTATGTTACAATTCTCACCCCCCCCCCCTCATCCCTTCTCACTCTCTCTCTCTCTTTCACTCTTCTAGCTATTCCTCACCCTAATTCTTTTCTAAAGATTGATTCATTTATAAGTATATGGTCCCAAAAAAATGTCAACTGTTTGGAACTGATTTTGTATTCGTTTTACTACATAATTCTTATATATGTTAAGTAGTGTAGACCCACCTTGATTTCGGTTCCGATTTGAGAGGTAGAAAACTCCATACATACAGTCTATTCAATCCACCCGAGTGTTCTCTTTCTTAAAGAAAAACAGGAGATTATGTTAACATGAAAAATGTATAAATGTTATGCTTTTTGTAGATTGGATGACAGAGTACACACATGGCAGAACATGTGGTGCAACAATTGGGTCAATTGAGGCAATTATAGACGACCCCACGCCTCCCAGGAGCAGCGTACGAAACTTGTTTACAACTGCGTGAAGAGAACTGTTTACAAGTGAAGAAAACGTCAGGCCGTCATAACGAAAATATTCATTGTCATGATTCGCACACATTGAAGGGGGTGCGAATTGGCAACTTATCAGCTATCCAATGAGGAGTATGGTTAAGCTAGTGAGAAGGACGTATAGAGACCATATTATACGTTGAAGAGTTAGTGTTTAAGTCAATGCATGTATTATCCGGATTATGCTATCTGAGACCGACATGGTTGATTGTTTGAGATGGACGGGGTGGGGTCTTAAAGGGGGAGGGGGAGGGCGTATCACACCTTGGTTGCTTCCCTATGGCTGCATGTGCATTGCGACCGCACTATCGTAGCTTACGGTGTCTCTTTTAAGTATTGTTAAGTGTTCTCCCCCAGTATTTTTTTCCTTCTCATTATCGACCGTTGCCATCGCTATTTATTATCGCATCCAATTTACAATTGCCAGATTTTGCTGATTCATTTAATCGAGTCTTTCCGGGTAGGGTAGTAAGAGGTGCTCCTTCCGGTTCTCTCTTACCATGCTAACATCTGCTTAATGTAGTCGTCCACAGATCGGAAATACTTTTCAATCATCAAAGTAAAGTTCTTACGGCATTTTGTACTATGGTACTACTATGTTTTTATTGTGCAATAAACTTGATAAGAAAAGTTATAACGATAAAAATGATTATATCTATTAAAGATGATATTACGAAAAAGTAAATGAAAATGAAATATATCAAACTGCAGAACCATCTATGCTAATGGACATAATTTTGACTTCGCGGGAAAAAATCGACCATGTTGAGACAGAATATATGAGGTTAAATAATTGTTATGACAGCTTAAATTGATCTTTTATGACAGCTTAAATCAATTTTTACGACATACTGTGTTATAACAAAATTATTGAACAATTTCGTGAGAAGCAGTAATCTGTTATGACAAAATGAAACCAGATAGCCAGTTAGCTTTGTAAATCCTTGCCATACGCTTTGCTCAAATTTCCACATCACTATCAGACTAATATAGAGCAAGTGAGATAAATTTGTCCAAGAATTAAGTGAGAACCAGAAAAGATCAGAGATTTCCAGCCATGATATGTATCACTCACTTGTGGGCATCGACCAATTAATTCACTGGTAAGGATTTAACAGTATAGAATTTTTAATCCAAAATGTTTCAAAATCCAGAAAGAACAGTACTGTTATGTGAAATATATATACATAGATTTATAAGTAAAAGGAAACTGTCTTTTACCAGTTGTGAGCTAGCAAATCATTTCTGACAACAACCATCCCTTGAATAATTGTTATTAATGAACGAGAGTTACATAATATATTGCTGATACACTTTGAAATATTTTCACAACCCAATGCCATAGCAAAAGCCATCTAGTATAAATCACAGAGAAATGGCCAACTTTGAGACCACTTGAGATTACCTGTTCTCCTCGTTTTGCTCAGAGAGTGAAAACTGATAAGAGCCTGCCTGAGTGTGATTTAAGCAAGACTATCAACTCTCTGAAGCAGAGTTCATTCCTTGGAAGACTTATATCTTATATAGAGCTCCCTCACAAAACTAAGTGAACAGAATTGACCAAACTATGTTCACCAAACGAAAATCATAGTATTGAATTCACACATTAATTGTAGCTCTAATTTCGGAGTTATCGTGTTAAGGTTATAATGTTTTCAGAATTTGACACCTGTTGAACTCATTTGATCTTGCACTCACCAAGCTGGACTACGTTCAACAAAGATGTGCTTTTTTGAGTTATCGTGTTTACAAGATTTTCAAACTTTGACTTGAACGTTGACCGCAAATGACCATTGAACTTCACAGAGAACAATAAGTTGCTTGTACTCAATAAGACGGAACCACATACCAAGTATGAAGTTAAGCCAACGAGAACTCTTAAACGGTGTTTACAAGCAAATGTCATATACATACACACACACCCGCACAAACGCCGTCACCATCACTTAGAGATTCCTTCTGCTTCCGGCAAAGAAGTAAAAAAAATGTTATCACTAATCACTAAATGTTATTACTAAAATTTGCGACTGCCTCTAAGCTGACAAGAACAATTCGCCGCGACCTTCTTTCTCGCCAGTCCAGTCCAGTCCAGCAAAGCTTTGGTTTCTTCATTAGCGGTTTTATTTTAGTGAAATTGTTTCTTTTCTTTTTTCTTTTTCCTTTTATAGTTATTATTTATTTTTTGGGGAAATTTTTTTTAAGCTAGAAAATCCTACAATATTTACAAAAAACTAAATCTTTCTGGTAGACCAAAATTTCAAGCTTTTTGGAGTTTTTATTCGAGAATCTGTTGCTTGTCAAAACACTTCATTTCTTCCTTCAGATTATGGACGCTTGTCAGTTACTTCCATAGTAAATACTTCCTTTGGAGAGGAAGCATATTTAGAGATTTTGGTGAGGCTTCCCTTTGAAAGACAATGACACTGACCCCAGTTCCCAGTTGGGACAATATATATCCATTATGACATAATATTTTATTTAATTGAAATCAAGTATTTGCACAGTTCGACCCCTGGGCTCACTTATCTACAGGCAATGCATTTGGTACACTTTCACAAATTATGACCCTATTTGACCTCAACCAGACAAGAAAAGCTAAGTGTCGGTCGAAGAGAGAGACTAAGACTAATGTGCATGTCTGTGTGTGTGTATAAATATATGCATTACGTTATTGAAAGTCAATTTAGTGGTGCAACCCTGGTGATGTCATCATCTCTAATTCAGTCGTTTCATTATCATTAAAATTATTTGGGGTAATCACTCCTCCGCTATCAGCCTAAAGCTGTAGAGTTTTGCAGAATCTTTTGAAGCAACTACGAGGCGTTCTGTGCCATCAACGTCGAATGTGGTCAGAGAGACATTCGTAAAATTTGCCAGTGGTAGTATAGATAATAGCTGTCGGCCATCTTTGCTATACTGTGCCAGGCAAGTTTGAGTAGTATTTGACCATAACATATAAATGAAATCCTTTTTGTCTATACACACACCTAACGCAGTATTTGCAATAAGATCTGGTTTGGCCAATTCGAATCCGAATTCGAATACGATTTTATTTTTCTGTCCCTCTATGGTGATTGCATGGGCGCCATTTCCATGACATACCAAAAGATAACCACCATGTACTGCGATATCGTTCACGACACCGAATACGCCACCTGTTACGTTCACGGTGTGACTGTAGTTTAGCTGATGATCAAATATTAAGAAAACGTTACTGTATTCCAAACAAACAATGATTCGATTTTTGTCAGGATCATAAGCTACACACAACATACGCTTCCCGGTTGTTACAACGTTATCGATGTACTTCCTGCTGTATGAACCATTACGAACATCGTAGATACCGATTTCATTGGGTGCACAAACCGTCACGACTTGATGCTCGGATAAGTAACAACAATAACGATTGGTGTAGTTGATTTTGTATCTTCTTGACATCTGGTCCTGCTTTTGTATTTTTCCTTTGCTGTTGATGACGGTGATATGTGAATAATTAACTGGTGCAGTACCAGATATGACCATATTTCCATCACTGGTTTGTGTGATGCTATCAATCAGATACTGACCTATAACTGATTTATCATTATGAGCAGCAGCTTGCTTAGCAGCAAATTCTTCAAAATCGATTAAAACCTCTTGATCGACAATAACCTTTACCTTCCCCCAAACCATTTTCGTTACATCCAAAGTAAAATCAGATAATAATTCTAACTGTGGAAATTCTTGTTCCATTTCTTTTACTAGGGCGTCACTGGCTGTTCTGATGTAAGGGATGCACTGAGAATCCGACCAATCGTCTTTAGAAGCAAGAATGGATGCAGTTGTCGCTGTAAAGTTCTCGTACCTTTCAATAATCTGTTCACAATAATCCAAGATATCTTGAAGTTCATTTTCCTTCTGCCTTGTTAGTAGTTCTTTTTCTGCCGACAGTTCCTTTAAATTTCCATCAAAATTCTCCAGTGTTATTTTGCAGTTAGATTCGATTTTATCGTGTTCTGCTTGCACTTCTTGAGATTCTTGGTCATATTTCTGATCCAAGTTTGTCAACTCGTTTTCAAATTTGACCCTTAGTTGACATTTCTCCTGTTCTCTTCTGTTTTCTATGTCTTCTACCTGTGTCTCTTTCTCAGTATCATTTTCGTTTATTTTGTCTTTCATCTTGTTAACATGCTGTTCGTATTGGATTTGCAACTTTTCGGATTTATCTTTTACATTTTTTCTTAGCTTCTGCGTAGCAGATTTAACCTTAGTTGGTAACTCGTACAACTTTTTTTCATTTTTGGTAATGTCCAATAGCTTTGCCTCCAGTAATTCTCTTTCACTCTTCGCTAACTCACCTACATCAAGCAGGTCGTGACCTTTGTGCATACCAGTGACACAGGTCACGCAAATCGGCAACCCTCCACATGTACTACAACATAACTGAGCCCTTTCCGTCACGTGATCAGCGCACATGGTATCTACCGTAAATGGTGATATTGTTTCCGAAGTCAAGTTCTTTTCTTTGATGGTTTCCAAGTTCAGAGTGTGTGGTTGGTGATCTTGAAACATTCCGAAAGTTAGGTGAATCTGAAAACATTCTTGACATAAAAATTTGTCACACTTAAAGCAGTATGTTGGTGTTGTTGATTCCTTAGAACAGCTAACACATAACTGCTTTTGATCTTTCTTTACGAACGAGTCTTGTAATTTGTTCAACAACAGCCTACTCGTCATATGAAGATCAGTCTTGAATCCATCCACTCCGTTTTCGGGAATTTCACAATCCTGTTTGCATACTGAACATTTAAACATCCCTTCGCTTGTTGATAGAATGACTGATGTCAAGCAATCCCTACAATATCGATGAAGACATGGTAACAGTTTCGGATCTTTAAGTTGATCCGAGCAAACAGGGCACTGGCAAACAGTCTCTGTCATGTCCTTGGAAGGTGTGGAGGATGCCATTGTTTCCGATGGATGATGGCTTTTTTCTAGAAAATGAGCAGAAAAGGTACATGATGTAATTAGCATTTATTTACAAATTGCAACGCGTAATGGCGGCTATATAGTTAAGAAGACATCTATACTCGAATAAATCCCTTGAAAAGAAACACTGACTACATTATTATACAAAAAACAAAGAAAAGCTTAAAGAAAAGATATATACTACAATATTATTCGTAAGTCGATAGTATGAAATGTGAATCATAAATATCAGGCAGGCAGGTACCAGTTGAAGAAATCATTAAGTGAATGTGGTTGACTGAACAACATGATATTGAATACAGCACCGTTTTTCCATGTCCTTTTCTTTCTTGTCCTGACATTGCAACTGCAAAGTTTCCGTAACATCCCAAGTGACATATAACGTTTGCAAAACGTTAGTTTAAACAAGTGACATAGACAATAGGACTATATACCGTGTTGCTTATACCAAAACTCATTATAATGTCACGTTATTATAATGTAATAGCGATTTTATTATCAACGTTTCTACGTTACTTTGTAACAACTAATGTTTATAACATTGTGCAAATATTTTCGCTGTAATCATGTAAAGTAAATTATCCGATAACTTTCTCATAAAGTCAATCTTTATATGGTTAAAATTGATTGTGACGTCCCTATATTCTTTGTTCAAGATAATTCCTCTTTATGAGATGATCTTTCCCTATTGTGTCATGTGTTCCGTCGGAGTCTGTTAGGCTACTTTCTTTAATTGTACGTGCCTTAGTCTAACCCTATACCTATAATGATAGTTTGACAAATGAAATTAATCGAATTTCGTCACATTTCAAATATGATTATGTTTCAAATCTGCTCTAGTTTCCGAAATCGTATCAGCCAGTTTGATGGAATTTGGATAAACAGATAGTGAGGATTATATAATTATAGAAAGAACAAAGAAGTTATATGTAATCATTATACGTTGGACAGAAAAAGTGAACAGTGTGATTGTTTCCGGCGAAGAGATGTAGAGTTGAGATGGAAATGAAATACCGTGTTATTTGAGATCTAAATCTTTTAAATTATGTTTCTTCCTTATGCAACATATTTGACCAAAAAGGGAAGTCAAACAAGAATTATATAAGATTAATGAAACGGTTCAGTCTTCAAGACCCAAGTTTAGAAACATAAAATAAAATATCGAATCATATTTACACATTCTGTCAAAGAGCTCAAATAATTTCGTTTGAAGGCTAAATACTAAAAACCTGAGCCACTACACCATATACAAGGGCACACAAATTTACGCGGCACAGGCCTTAATTTTTAAGGTCAACTTTATTGGCCAAAATTATGCTACAACTTCATAAAATGGTCACGTGTTCTCAAACTTTCAAACATTCCGAATTTTACTTCCATTCTCTTGAATCAATTGATGTGGAGACCTTTGAATGATTTTTTTAATTGTTTTTAATGTCTGGGAATAATGTGGAGGTTCAGAGGTTCCAGAAAAGAATAATTTTAATATGTCATCGACTTTATGCATGCTAAATGTTTGGAACCTACACCGAATACCTTTAAAGCTGGCTTCATGCAAAGTGACATGGTGGTTCACTTTTCCGTGACACAGAAGTAATGAAAAAGTAGGTATGCTGACATTTTAAAAACTTGTTGGACCGTTAAATATAAATTAACACCTCAAATCAACACCTTCACTTCACGCATGCGCACACATTTTATTTGGGAAAAGAATAGTCAGTACTTCCAAACATGTATATTTCTAGACCTATTTGTTATTAATGTTTAACATGTAAAAACATTTTTTAGCAATGCTGATATCCGGTTCGAGCTCAGTAGAGCGATACAGCTAGAGTGGACGTGCTATTGCTTAATGTTGCAGTTTTACTTCACATTTACTTGACAAAACGCCCATGAAGCCACTAACATAAAAACATACGAACTTAGTTATGTATATTACACTATACAGATACATACGAAACTGGCATTATATACGTACGGTATGTTATACGTAAAGGAAGTTTCCACGCCCTCTGCTGTACCTTCAGTTAACTTCTTGATATAACCGTATAAACACTCTTCTCTTCACGTTTAAGTAATGAGTCTTGGAGATAAAAGCCTCTTTCTAGAGTACTATTAGAATCGTACGAAAGCTTTCGGAAGAAGTACTATTTAATCTCTATATATCTCTCTCTCATGTACATATGTCTGCAGTAGATGTCGTAATGAAACCCATTTTTCCCGCCCAGTACACAATTATGTTCATACGTGGCATAATATGAACTTTGATACGACAGGAAGGTGATCTATTCTTGGCTCAATATTACCATGGAGCTATAAACAGATATTGGTTTACGTTTGTGATCTTATCAGAATTGCTCACCAATAATAAACACTCACCCCCCCACCTCCACCCCCAAAAACGACACTAAAACGTACTGCAAGATAAGCTCTTTGAAGGATAAAGTGTGACTGATCGCTCCCAAAGGGGGGGGGGGGCTGTGGATCAACGCGAGCAGGAAGATTGGACTGATTCATTCTATTGTGGGGGGTTAGTAATATTGCTGTGACGCAAACTATTGCATGCTCAATGTGTATGGGAATTTGGGTGGTTTAAACTACCTATTAATATTTTTTTAAACTGAGTGTGAGTTCTAAACGGTACAGCAACAAAATTTAAAAAAAATACACACAAACGATTAACAGTGCGTAATTACAGTACCCTATACTAGCGCTACCATTCGGGACTTCACAATAGCGCCTCTCGAGGCTGGGCTAGAAGGTCGATATTTTCTAACGATGACTCTCATTTGTTACCTCTAGGTCCGAATGAAAACTTAAACCAATCACAATCATTTTTATATGTACAGAATCTGTCACTCATTTGTAATGCATATTCAATTTAGACCAGTGTTATATAGAGACACAATTGAACTTTCACAATGGAGTTTCAAAAGCCAGACGGCGCTACATGTTGCCATGTTTTTTACGTGTGACTTTTGGTTTTCAAAAGTTACGTAGCTCTACATTTTTAACCCCTAAAGTAAAGTCCGATTGTGCCATGCTAAATAGAAACTAGAAAACAACTGAGATATGAAGAGATTTATTCCACCTTTCTAAAGATGTTTTAGACAGAGTCAGTGGCGTAGGAAGGTACTTTTGAGTGGGAGGGGGGGGGGGGGCTGAAGACTGATGGCCGGCATGGGGGAGGGTCTAAGGATTTTTTTGCATTTCCAGGTGGCCTCAGATGCAATTTGGTGCAATATAGCACACTTCAACCCACCCACTCCATTTTGTATATAATTTTGCTTTTCACCTTGGCCTTAGATGCAATTTGGTGCTCCAAATGAGATTTTTGTTCTCATTTGGAAATGAAAAAGGGGTTTTCTGACTTGCGAAGCCCCCCAGCCCCCCGGTTCCTACGCCCTTGGACAGAGTATAATGAAATGAGGAAAGAACTGTTATCGGTGACGGAAGAAAAGCATGGCCTAACAGTAGGTCAACGGTTGGTGTGGGAAGTAACTGTTGTGACTTTCCGCCGCTGCATATAGGAGCGCTAGGGAATTGACACTTGCGGCAGAATTGTAGTTTCACTTTTGTCTTAAAACTCTTGAGACTATATTTACGGAAGCCTCAAAGGTACATCGTATTAACAACAGACAAACAATGCAACATGTCAAAAATCTGAAAATAATATTCGGACGAGATGCAATGTCTGTAAAACGGTAATTATCTGAGAATTAATGCTGGTACACACTTGCTACTAACTTAAACAAAACGTTTAACTTCTCAAAATTACCATTTTGTTGAGATGTATCAAGTCTTCAAAAATTAAAGAATCTGAAAATTTCAGATTATTATTATCATTATTATTATTATTATTATTATTATTATTATTATTATTATTATTATTGTTGTTGTTATCATTATTATTATTATTATAATTATAATTATGAAAAATTAATAGGATTATTATTACTATGATGATATTTGATATTTCATAAATATTTGGTCAATGTGATATGTCTTTTGTACGCTTCCTTATATCTTATCCACATCATCACATCCGACCACACATATTTGGGTTGAAGTGTGCTATATTGCACCAAATTGCATCTGAGGCCACCTGGAAATGCAAAAAAATTCCAAAGGGGAGGGGGACACCCCCTCCCCTTAGACCCCTCCCCCAGGCCGGCCATCAGTCTTCAGCCCCTTCACTCAAAAGTACCTTCCTACGCCACTGTCTGATATACTAAGTACGGTGCTTTTCCCGAAGTTAGCGCAATTCTTGGTAATTTGATATAGTTTTTTTCTATTCCCGTCTTCGAGATTTTCCTATATTTATCTACACAGGAGTAAGAAGACGGGAATTTCCAGGCTTCCAATGACGTAACACGTTTCTATATACTGACCAGTGCTGTTGTGTTGTAACTTGCGCAGCTGTTTCCGTCAGGAAGTTGTTTTCAGCTCATGTTACTTTACAAAGCTATATCTGTTGTTTCCTCGAAATATCAGTTTTTTTCTAGGAACATAATTCTGCATAGCTTTTAATGAAACGATAATACAACACAATGGTTTATTGATTTATACAACCTTTTAAGTGATAACCATAGGTAGACATTGTCTGTACTTTTGTCTTGCTATTGCCAAATGTACATTATAAGCGGAGACGTGCATAGAACATATCGCGGACAATCAGAAATGTTAT
Organism: Apostichopus japonicus; assembly: GCF_037975245.1. Classification (NCBI taxonomy): domain Eukaryota; kingdom Metazoa; phylum Echinodermata; class Holothuroidea; order Aspidochirotida; family Stichopodidae; genus Apostichopus; species Apostichopus japonicus. Next base: position 25,521,600 of record NC_092562.1, read on the forward strand.
TGGGGAAGCCGGGGTGGGGAGGGGAAGGGATGTGTTGCATTACGGGAGCCGGGCGGGGAAGGGGGAGAGTAGATGGCCAGAGTAAATATTGGATTTTAATTGTTCAAAAATTATGGACGATTCATTCAACGCTTTGTCCCGACTTAGATAAAGTTTCATGATGTATGAATAATTCCTACTTTCAAACATTTGAATTTGGGGACTTATTTCAAATTGCTGAAAACATTCCAATTGCATTGACAAAGCACGTTTCCAGTGTTCCTAATTATTCCTGACAGAATTGATCGGTAGTTTGAAGAAAATCGTAGGATGAAGTGGAGTTAAAGACAGGGTGGAACAAGGTGGAAGAATTCGTCTCAATAAACTGAGTGTGTAATGGGAGTATATTCGGCATGTTACATTAGCGCTCCATTATATTCATAATGGGCTTATGTTTACTATACATAAGGACATACTTCGCGGTTAAAAGTTTCCAATTTTTATTATTTAAACAATCAGCAACTTTACCCTCGCTAAAATTGATACTTATTATATTCTTTATAGTGATTATTCTGTGTGCACTCATCCTAGTTAGAACGCACTACTTTATATGGGCGTCAACTGTAGGTTGCGTTATATATGACAAGTAAGGATTGTGGGGGGGGGGGTGGAGTGGGGGTGGGGTGACTGAGGAGTAGGATTACTTTTCTTAAACACGGGCGTCTATTTCATAATTAATGCGTGTTTTGCGTTGTTAACATAGGTAAAGAAAAGGAAGGGGGTGGGTTGGTTATGTTAAACACGGGCGTCCATGTTGTACTTTTGCGTTGTTTAGCAAAGGAGCGAGGAGGGATGTGTGGAGGGGTGCGAGGAGGGGTGTGTGGAGGGCGGGGGTTACCAAGGTTTAACACTGGCGTCGACTCTGTATTAAATGCATGTTTTGTGTTGCATCTAACAGGTAAGTAGGTTGTGGGTGGGTTGAGAGGGGGGGGGGAGTGGTTGGTGGGTGGAACTGATGCCTTATGTAACTGAAGATGTTGTACATAGGCTAGGAAGGAGATCCCTATTATAGCTATGCAAGGAAGGAGAGCGGCCCATCTCTGGTTTAATATCAGAAAACACCTCACGTACACGTAATAGACCATGGAAAGAAAACAAACAAACACACAGTTGTATATTAGTATAAGTTATTTCTTAAAAGTATAAACAAATTTACACTTTGAAGGGATTATGTGAGAGATGAAACTTCGGTAACTACATCGTCAGAAGCATTTAACTAATCTTATCATGGAAGGTAGAATGGCAGGCAGTCGGATTAACTTCACATAACTCTTACAAATTTCCAAAAGACTCACTCCAAAGTATTTATTCTGCCCTAAGAATTTATTAATAGAAATGTCTGACCAGTTTTTACTGGAAAAAAAACTACACAAAAAAACAAAACAACAGTTTGCTTCACAGGCACGCGCAGTGCATCAGACTAAATGCCTAGGTGTGTCAAGATCAAAAGATAAGGTTGGAAAGTGATGTAGGGATCATGGATTCAAGTATCGACCCTCTTCACCCCAACCCCCCCCCCCCCAAGGGAACTTTTTGGCAAATGCTTATGAAGATATCTACCTATTACGAACCAATTCAAGTATACACATATACAAGTATAGCAATAAGGTAGAGAAGGGAATAGAAAATGGGAAATGTTTCAAGAGGAAGAACGCAATTTAGAAATAAATTGGACAGGATGGACGTGGAAAACATGACCAACAACATTCTAAGCCCTCTCGCTCCCTTCGTCAAAGAAAAATAAATAATTTAGAAAAAAAACCCAATTCTTGATCTGAATATTTTAGCACACAATGATGTCATTATTATTCTTTCATATCATATAAGAACAATATTTTACATCATATACCCAAGTAAATTACCTAACGATTCATAATGTGGGTCCGTTTATCTGATCATTTTCCCCTTTAATTTACTCAATTATTAACCCGTTTACCCACTACAAGACAAAGACTATATCATTATGTCTTGCCCGATCATATATAGGCCTATCATATGAATATATGACAGAAGAAAACCCATCAACTTTACTACCATGTAAAGCGACTTAAAGCACACATGATACACTATAACAAACATGGAAGGCTTCTGCCCCACTCCGCCCCCACACGACCTAAGTATGTGAGTGTCTGGTACAGGGGTGGGTAAGTGGCGGAGGTTAATTCCTACCGTATTCATACGTATGTGTGTTTTGCAATAAGGAACAAACATACCTATGCTATAAATTGACAAGAGCAGCAATTTTGTTTGTTCAGAGCAAATAGTTCTTGAACTTTTCTTGCGTGACCCTGCATTACTGTAACAGACTTTGGTAACATCAAATCTTACAAATGGGAGTGGCATACAGTTTGTAAATGAATATTCATCATCTCAGTAAACATAATAATAGTGCCATCCTCCAATCATGGGAATGTTTCTATGGAGTGAAAGAATTTAACAACAAAAATTCCGGTTAATCCAAGATATTATTATCTCATCATATCTGACAGACCGAGAAACCACCCTGTTATAGTCCTCAATAAAATGAAATAAAATAAATATTATTAAAAATTAATCATAACAAAACTATATCAAAAATACAAGAAAAAAGACAAATCTGAGAAGTAGATTTGTTACGTCAGCTGGTTTGTACGATATTCACCATTAAAATATGCTAAATGTTAGAAATGCTCCTTTAAAGTTGCCTTTCAATCATAAGGTCCCGAGTTCGAGTCACTCCAAGATTAATGTATATCGTCCAGTTACAGAGTTGTTGACATTTGACAATTCATAATCATGGACGTTAAATATGAATCTAAGAGACTGACTTTGGTCAGCTTGCAGCTTTGCTAAGCCAATGATGCTTCTTCGCGAGTTCCTGCTTGCAGGAGGATCAAAATACATACATACAAATACATACAAAGTTGAGCTAAATTGATGATGTTGCTTCCTCCATACAGGGCTAAACGTTGATGCTAATCCATTGTTTTATCACTTCTGATAAAACAACGAAAACTTGTTCAGTTTACTTCATAAACCAAAAGAGCGTCCTTGGGTGCCATTCAACACAAATTGTCCTCTTTGCTTATGTTTTTTGTTTTCCGGTGATTGAGTTTTGTGGTTTGCATCTCAGGAACTAACCTATTGGACTGCTTAGTAGACTACATAGATCAGTCACTTTCACTGATGAAGCTTAGCTGCTTAAAGGGTCATTCCTTAATATTAAAAAATGTTATAGAAATACAACCAATAAAAAACAAGAAACAAAAAATACATGATATGAAAGTGTAAACCCACTGTAAAATAAAATACGAACAGGGCGAGTTATATGATAAAATTTTAGACATACACTGTGCGGAACTAAAACAGCTTACATATGAATGGAGGGAAGGAAATGGTTAATAAATTATTCACAAACGACATGTACACCCCCACCCCCCACCCCTTCCCCACCCCACATCCCATGTACTCCCATCAGCCACCTGGTAGGAAAATATTGTGCTTGGAGATTTGTAAAAAATTTTATTTTGGATATAACAAAAGAGTTCAACACCTTCAAAGAAAACTTATGATGAGCAACAATTATTCCTTTGGTTGATTTTTTAGACCGACCATGGTTGTAAGGAATTTAATAGAAGTATACATGACACATTTCAAGACCAACCATGGTTGTAAGGAATTTAATCTAATAAACATGTAACTTTCCAAGACTGACCATGGTTGTTAGGAATTTAATGGTAATATGTAATATATGTAACATTTCAATAACGACTATGGTTGTTAGGAATTTAATGGTAATATACATGAAACATTTCCTTTTTGTTTACCCTTGTCTCTCTACATTAATGATTCAAATTATCTAAGCTCAAAATATTTATATATACCCTAAATTTTATTTGTTTGTTTATTGATAACAATCAGCCTCATGGTACTTAAATTACTGAAGGCCCCTTTCCACTTCCTACTCCCCCCCCCTCCCCTCCTCTACCCTAAAAAATATGAGCAAGGAATAACCTTAGAGATTGTGCATCATCTCTGCACAATCATTTTCGAAAGAAATGCGAGATAATTTCTATGAGATAGACAGACACGCTACTGAACTATCGCTAAACATATAAGTTGTACGACTTTGCGCCTAATTTGCTGAGCACTCTTTCACAAGACCTAGTTTGTGTCACACTTGACATTGTGCAATAATATTATTTATTGATTTTGTGCTCTCCCACTCTGACCTACGTCAGCATCTGACTATCCAAAATTTTAGTTAGACAGTAAATCCTTCTTGGGTCCTTTTCAAAAAGGAAATATGAAGAATGATATGGAGGGCCTTAATATGTAAAAAAAAAACACCCTTATGTAAGAATTCAACAACTGGATTGACTGTTCAGTACTGTTTGATTCATAACTTTACTACATCAACAGGACACCATACTCGTCATAAGTCTACGGTTATTATCAAGAACATCTACTACATTAGCAGCTAAACGTGACACAGAATACATAATTAACATTGCTGGAAAAACGATAATATTGAATTGCTAAACCCGACTTGAGTACATTTTTTATTATCACTTTGCTAGCATCAGGACCACAGCTATTCAATAATACTAATTTTCATACAAAAACAGTCACTTGCACAAAAACCAACACATTTTTTGGCTGTTTTCGAAACAAAAAACCATGATTATTAGATACATTCCTATTATTAGGTTTGCCCCTCCCCCCACTTTCACAACTCAAATCCCGCCCCTGACCCTAACCGTTCCGTCTGCTCGCCAGGAGTTGTATCTCCATTTAGTCAAAGCTGTTTGAAAATGCTTTATATCACCTTCAGTTCTCCCATCTATTGATTTATTTTATGTGATTTCACATAGAAACAGGAAAAAAAGCAACAATGATGTTGACTGAAAAAAATCCGAAACAAATACTGCATTAGGTACATTTTAACTTTCAAGCGGATTTACATTATAGTGTCATGATACTAAGAATCATACGCATGTTACTATACGGACCTACATCCTTATTTAATACAACAATATTATTAAGATAAGAACTGGTCAGGCCAAGATATGATATAAATAGTTTCTGACCAGTGGATAAGCAAGCGCAGGGATACGAGAGTAGGTTCGGGTGTTGTAGGGTTGTAACCCTCCCCCTCGCTCATTTTCAACTCTTGAAAATTAAACTAGTTGTTAGCACAACATTGCTTATGATATTTTGTTCTGGGGAAGCAGCCCCAGACCCTCTAGACGGTTGTTGACGTCAACGACATCTGATCCACTCCCATTTCTTCCTACAATCATGGAACCGTCCGTGATAAGAGAACAGTATTGCCAGTATGTTGCCGTATGATCCTGGTGAAAATCCGCCACTTATACAAGCGAAGCTGTAAGCATGCACTCAAATTTACATTTTCCACGGCCGTACACTGTAAGCTAAGCTATAATTTATGTAATCGGAGAGTAACGTATCAATGTAAATATGTTATTAGTGAGTTTCGGAATGATTTGAGTGACTAAAAAGCAGGTTCTCGTTGTGTTCATACTACGCTTCTATAATTTATTTATCAAGTTAAACCGACCGATAATGAAGCTGATTTTGCGTATAATCGGACCCTCTGAACACGTATTCTTTTCAACATACATGACCCAGCCGTTCATCCTACTAATTGACTAGTCTAACATCATAGGGGCTCTCCAGTGTTCCTACTGAGGGATCTGGCATATTGGTTATAATGTACGTATCCTGTGCTGTTTACATATCGCTGAATCATACTAACAAGATCATAAAAGAGCGTTCACCAGTATATAATTCGCCGGCTGAACATGCACACAGACTCGGTGGGTGGTCGACTAGTTATAGGTAGCATAGATGTAGATTTTCCGTTTTGCTCATCCCAAGCTATACTATAATATGACCGATTCCGTCACCTTATGATTTTGTGGCGCCTGTCATTTCCCCAACCCCCCCCCCCGTAGACCCTGTACCCTCCGAACAGACAGCCATCCAAAATAGACAGTAAGAGGGCGGGCTGGTAGGTAGCCAAAATAGACAGTAAATAGAGGGCGGGCTGATAGGTATTCGAAATCGTGAATATATTATACTGAGAGCAGATACACACGGTCTTGAGCAAGACTAAGTTAGTGGCGGAGACGTTCCAAATCTGTGGTTCAAGGTTCCAATTGTGCAGTATAACCGAATGAAATGTCTGCTTTAGGAACCACACTGATTTACGGTTCTTAAAACAATTATAGTATGATTTGAAACTCCGAAAATATGTTTCAAGAGATGTATTTCTTCATTAATTACGAACGATATTGTACGGTACACTGAGTATTGCCTTGATCCACGTAAGGTATTGTTATGATATGCAGTTTGTCAATTAGTTTCGTGGAATTAGACCCAGAGCCGTAGATATGCACGGCTCTGATGGAATTTTCCAACATTATCTAGTTAGCAAAGATCAGTTCCTTCAAGGTATACATATACCACATCCAAGTTCATTTCCGTCACAAAGAGACCACAACTTTTGCTGTTGATATTCTAAGCCCATGTTTGATTTCGGTTCTGACTTGAGAGTTGGCATACTCTATACATACAGTCTATATCAATCTGCCCGAGTGTTCTCTTTCAGGAAAAGTACTTAAAAAAGCCAAACAGCAAAATTGCAGTGTGGTTTCGATGATTCTACATGAATATAATCTTATATGAATGAGACACACTAGGCTGTAGGGTATAGCCAGGATGAATAACATACTTCAATCTAGGTAATACATCCAAAAGCATGGAGATATGAAAAACAATATTCACAATGGCAGCTGATGACCGAGATGGGAAATTTTCTTGTATTCAGCATACAAATTGGTCTCTACCGAAAACAGCATGCTTCTTCTATTCGATGTCATACATTTAAAAGCAGTACATTAAGCAGGCACCGGGCGATTTTTATCCCTTGGTTCCCAAGATTTTGCGTCTGGTTTGCCTCTAAACATCTAACAACGCAACAGTTTATTTTCGTAAACGGCGCCTGGTCATGTCCTCAACGTTGCTACAGCCAAACCTGACAATTGCGAAATACGATGAAAACAAAAATATAAAATCGAGGATTCACGATGATATCGTCCATTCCAATAGCAACATTGTATGTACTAAGACTAGTACAACGTTCATTACACACCTTTGTGCACATGGCAACTCCAAAAGTTCTGACATACTTCAATCAATGGAGATTTGTGCGAGACTTCTGATTCTTATCTACCTATGCCCTTCAGCCAAATTTCTAATTGCCAATAGCCTCTCATATTCTTATGAAGCGAAACGCACATGTTACGTAATAGACTGGTCGGTGGGAGATAAAATAGACTATGAAACAAGGCTCCACAATTTGACCCCTGGTGACTCCAAATAAACTTTGACCTCCACCAAAAACCATAAGCTTCTGTTACTTACGTGCCACAACTACATACTAAATATGACATTGGTTCCAGCTTCTCTTTTTAAGATATCGTGTTCAGAAGTTTTAACAATTTGACCCCCGTTGACCCAGTTTAAATCTTCACCACCCCCCCCCCCCCCATTTTGGGTTCTCATACTCAATGTGGTACTCCTTAACATCAAATATGGGATTGTTCCACGCTTCCCTACTTGAGATATCGTCTTTACAAGCAAAGCGTCACACACACGCACACGCATAGCATAGCATCGAAACAAACCAGGAGATCATGTTAACATGTTAATGTTCTATATGTTATCTACATGTTATTTTTTGTTGCTCGGTTGTCATGGAAGTACATGTGGTGTTTAGTAATGGTTACAAGTGACGAAAACGTCAGGCCGTCACAGCGAAAAAAAATCAATGTCATGATTCGCACAAATTGAAGGGGGCACGAATTGCCAACTTATCAGCTATCCAGTGAAGGGTCGGGTTAAGCTATAGTGAGAACTTTTACAAGGACGTACAAAGACCATATTATACGTTGAAGATTTAGTGTTTAAGCCAATGCATCTATTATTTGGATTATGCTACCGACATGGTATTGATCGTTTGAGACGGACGGGGTGGGGGAGGGGGAATTTAAGGGGGGAGGGCGTATCACACCTGTCCCTGGTTGCTTCCCTATAGCTGCATGTGCACTACGACCGCACTGTCGTAGCTTACGGTGTCTCTTTTAAGTATTGTAAAGTGTTCTCCCCCAGTAATTTGTTCCTTCTCTTTATCGACCGTTGCCAACGCTATTTATTATCGCATCCAATTTACAATTGCCAGATTTTGCTGATTAATTCAACCGAGTCTTTCCATGTAGGGTAATAAGAGGTGCTCCTTCCGATAGTCTCTCTTACCATGCTAACATCTGCTTAATGTAGTCGTCCACAGATCGGATGTACTTTTCAATTATCAAAGTAAAGTTCATACGGCATTTTGTAGTTGGTACTTCTATGTGTTTATTGTGCAATAAACTCGATAAGAAAAGTTATAACGTTAACAATGATGATATCTATTAAAGATGACATTACGACAAATTAAATGAAAATAAAAGACATAAACCCGCAGAACCATCTATGCTAATGGAAGTACTTTTGACTTCAGAAAATGTTGAGACAGAATATATGAGGTTAAATAATTGTTATGACAGCATAAATTGATCTTTTATGACAGATTAAATCAATTTTTACGACATACTGTGTTATAACAAAACTATTGAACTATTTGTTTCGTGAGAAGCAGTAATCTGTTATGACAAAATGATACCAGATAGCCAGTTAGCTTTGTAATTCCTTGCCATACGCTTTGCTCAAAATTTCCACATCACTATCAGACTAATGTAGAGCAAGTGAGTTAAATTTGTCCAAGAATTAAGTGAGAACCAAAAAAGATCAGAGATTTCTAGCCCTGGTATGTATCACTCACTTGTGGGCATCGACCAATTAATTCACTGGTAAGGATTTAACAGTATAGAATTTTTAATCCAAAATGTTTCAATATCCAGAAAGAACAGTACTGTTATGTGAAATATCTATACAAAGATTTATAAGTAGAAGAAAACTGTCTTTTACCAGTTGTGAGCTAGCAAATCATTTCTGACACCAACCATGCCTTTACTAATTGTTATTAATGAACTAGAGTTATATAATACATTGCTAATACACTTGAAATATTTTCACAACCCAATGCCATAGCAAAACCCATCTTGTATAAATCACAGAGAAAATGGCCAACTTTGAGACTATTTGAGATAACCTGTTCTCCTCGTTAAGCTCAGAGTGTGAAAACTGATAAGAGCCTGCCTGAGTGTGATTTAAGCAAGACTATCAACTCTCTGAAGCAGAGTTCATTCCTTGGAAGACTTATATCTTATATAGAGCCCCCTCACAAAACTAAGTGAACAGAATTGACCAAACTATGTTCACCAAACGAAAATCATAGTATTGAATTCACACATTAATTGTAGCTCTTATTTCGGAGTTATCGTGTTAAGGTTATAAGGTTTTCAGAATTTGACACCTGTTGAACTCATTTGATCTTGCACTCACCAAGCTGGACTACGTTCAACAAAGATGTGCTTTTTTGAGTTATCGTGTTTACAAGATTTTCAAACTTTGACTTGGACGTTGACCGCAAATGACCATTGAACTTCACAGAGAACAATAAGTTTCTTGTACTCAATAAGACGGAACCACATACCAAGTATGAAGTTAAGCCAACGAGAACTCTTAAACGGTGTTTACAAACTAATGTCACATACATACACACACACCCGCACAAACGCCGTCACCATCACTTAGAGATTCCTTTTGCTTCCGGCAAAGAATTAAAAAAATGTTATCACAATTACATTAAATAATCTGTTCCGACCGATCAAATAATCTGTTCATACATAGTAATAATAATAATACGTTTTGATAGAATCAATAATCAACTCAAATCAACTCTATAACATCAATGATGTTGTAGCTCGATGAATGTTTATGAAGTGACTTATTTGTACAAACTATCACGTGTCAAACACCAGCTGTCTACTGTTTTGATGCTTCATGTAAGCAGTTTCACCTTTCGTTCGCTTAAAGTAGGCTAAAATTTGCGACTGCCTCTAAGCTGACAAGAACAATTCGCTGCGACCTTCTTTCTCGCCAGTCCAGTCCAGCAAAGCTTTGGTTTCTTCATTAGCGGTTTTATTTTAGTGAAATTGTTTCTTTTTCTTCTTTTTCCTTTTATATTTATTATTATTTTTTTTTTTTGGAAATTTTTTTTAAGCTAGAAAATCCTACAATATTTGCAAAAAACTAAATCTTTCTGGTAGACCAAAATTTCAAGCTTTTTGGAGTTTTTATTCGAGAATCTGTTGCTTGTCAAAACACTTCATTTCTTCCTTCAGATTATGGACGCTTGTCAGTTACTTCCATAGTAAATACTTCCTCTTGAGAGGAAGTATATTTAGAGATTTTGGTGAGGCTTCCCTTTGAAAGACAATGACACTGACCCCAGTTCCCACTTTTAAAAGCACCAAATAGTGCAAGTTGGGGCAATATATAGCCATTATGACATAATATTTTATTTAATTGAAATCAAGTCTTTGCACAGTTCGACCCCTGGGCTCACTTATCTACAGGCAATTCATTTGGTACACTTTCACAAATTATGACCCCATTTGACCTCAACCAGACAAGCAAAGCTAAGTGTCGGCCACAGAGAGATACTAAGACTGCTGATATAAATAATCATGAACCGTAACTTATTTCATGTTTTCTAATGTAACATGCTCACAATGAGCTCTGAACTATTCTAATATACACTACCGTATTGTGTAACTTCAAAGACTGAATTGCTTAAATAAAGATTGCTGAAAATCTGAACAAGCCCCTATGCAGGTTTGAAGCATTCTTCCTTTAGCTGCTAATAGCTTCATATGACCTTTGGCCTTATATTACAGTGCCGTTGCTTTTAAGCCACTATCAACGGAGTATTGTTACAGACTTTCATGTATATAAATATATATATATATATATGTGTGTGTGTATGTGTGTGTGTGCGTGTTTGTGTGTGTGTGTAAATATATGCATTACGTTATTGAAAGTCAATTTAGTGGTGCAACCCTGATGATGTGATCATCTCTAGTTAAGTCCTTTCATTATCCTTTAAATTATTTGGGGTAATCACTCCTCCGCTATCAGCCTAAAGCTGTAGAGTTTTGCAGTATCTTTTAGAGCAACTACGAGGCGTTCTGTGCCATCAACGTCGAATGTGGTCAGAGAGACATTCTTAAAATTTTCCAGTGGTAGTATAGATAGTATCTGTCGGCCATCTTTGCTATACTGTGCCAGGAAAGTTTTAGTAGTATTTGACCATAACATATAAATGAAATCCATACACACACCTAACGCAGTATTTGCATTAAGATCTGGTTTGGCCAATTCGAATCCGAATTCGAATACGATTTTATTTTTCTGTCCCTCCATGGTGATTGCATGGGCGCCTTTTCCATGACATACCAGAAGATAACCACCATGTACTGCGATATCATTCACGACACCGAATACGCCACCTGTTACTTCCACGGTGTGACTGTATTTCAGCTGATGATCAAAAATTAAGAAATTCTTACCGTTTCCCAAACAAACAATGATTCGATTTTTGTCAGGATCATAAGCTACACACAACATACGCTTCCCGGTTGTTACAACATCATCGATGTACTTCCTTTTGTATGAACCATCACGAACATCGTAGATACCGATTTCATTGGGTGCACAAACCGTCACGACTTGATGCTCGGATAAGTAACAACAATAACGATTGGTGCAGTTGACTTTGTATCTTCTTGTCATCTGGTCCTGCTTTTGTATTTTTCCTTTGCTGTTGATGACTTTGATATGTGAATAATTATTTGGTGCAGTACCAGATGTGACCATATTTCCATCACTGGTTTGTGTGATGCTATCAATCAGATACTGACCTATAACTGACATATCATTATGAGCAACAGTTTGCTTAGCAGCAAATTGTTCAAAATCGATTAAAACCTCTTGATCGACAATAATGTTTACCTTCCCCCAAACAACTTTCGTTACATCAAAAGTAAAATCAGATAATAATTCTAACTGTGGAAATTCCTGTTCCATTTCTTTTACTAGGGCTTCACCGGCTGTCCTGATGTAAGGGATGCACTGAGAATCTGACCAATCGTCTTTCGAAGCAAGAATTGATGAAGTTGTCGCTGTGAAATTCTCGTACCTTTCAATAATCTGTTCACAATAATCCAAGATATCTTGAAGTTCATTTTCCTTCTGCCTTGTTAGTAGTTCTTTTTCCGCCGACAGTTCCTTTAAATTTCCATCAAAATTCTCCAGTTTTATTTTGCATTTAGCTTCGATTTTATCGTGTTCTGCTTGCACTTCTTTAGATTCTTGGTCATATTTCTGATCCAAGTTTGTCATCTCGTTTTCAAATTTGACTCTTAGTTGACATTTCTCCTGTTCTCTTCTGTTTTCTACGTCTTTTAACATTCTTTCTCTCTCAGTATTGTTTAGTTTGTCTTTATTCTCGTTAACATTGTGTTCGTATTGCATTTGCAACTTTTCGGATTTATCTTTTACATTCTTCCTTAGCTTCTGCGTAGCAGCTTTAACCCTAGCTGGTAACTCGTACAACTTTTTTTCATGTTTGGTAATGTCCAAAAGCTTTGCCTCCAGTAACTCCCTTTCGCTCTTCGCTAACTCACCTACATCAATCAGGTCGTGACCTTTGTGCATACCAGTGACACAGGTCACGCAAATCGGCAACCCTCCACATGTACTACAACATAACTGTGCCCTTTCTGTCTCGTGATCAGCACATATGGGATCGACCGTAAATGGTGATATTGTTTCCGAAGTCAAGTTCTTTTCTTTGATGGTTTCCAAGTTCAGAGTGTGTGGTTGGTGATCTTGAAACATCTCGAAAGTTATATGAATCTGAAAGCATTGTTGACATAAAAATTTGTCACACTTAAAGCAGTATGTTGGTGTTGTTGATTCCTTAGAACAGCTAACACATAACTGCTTTTTATCTTTATTTACAAATGAGTCTTGTAATTTGTTCAACAACAGCCTACTCGTCATATGAAGATCAGTCTTGAATCCATCCACTCCGTTTTCAGGACTTTCACAATCCTGTTTGCATACTGAACATTTAAACATTCCTTCGCTTGCTGATTGAATGACCGATGTCAAGCAATCCCTACAATATCGATGAAGACATGGTAACAGTTTCGGATCTTTAAGTTGATCCAAGCAAACAGGGCACTGGCAAACAGTCTCTGTCATGTCCTTGGAAGGTGTGGGGGATGCCATTGTTTCCGATGGATGATGGGGGTTTTTTGTAGAAAAATGAGCAGAAAAGGCACTTGATGTAATTAGCATTTATTTACGATGGGCAAACGTGTAAAACGTGGCGTTGATATAGTTAAGAAAACATATATACTCGATAAACCCCTTGAAAAGAAACACTGACCAGTATATTTGCCAAAAACAAAGAAAAGCCCCCAAACAAGATAATATATATACGTCACTTTTTCTCGTAAGTCGTTAGTATGAAATGTGAAAGATAATAATACCAGTCAGGCAAGCACCAATAGAAAAAAACTCTTGCGCATGTGGTTGACTGAACAACATGGTATGAATACAGCACCGTTTTCCATGTCCTTTTCTTTCTTGTCCTGACATTTATGAGATGATCTTTCCCTATTGTGGCATGTGCTCTGTCGGAGTCTGTTACTTGTTTTTATTGTACGTGCCTTAGCCTAACCTTATAACTCTGATAGTTTGACAAATTTTCCGTCACATTTTAAATATAAATATGATTCAAATTTGCCCTAGTTTCTGAAATCGTATCTGGCAGTTTGATGGAATTTGGATAAACTGATAGTGAGGACTATGTAACAATAGAAAGAATTTAGAAGTTATATGTACTCATTATACGTTGGACAGAAAAAGTGAATAGTGTGATTGTTTCCGGCGATGAGAATTAATTTACAGTCTGTCAAAGAGCTCAAATAATTTGCATAATGAGACGTGATGAGTCTTACAGTACTATTAATGTTATTTCTAAGATCGTTTGACCCATATACACCAGGCGTTTCAGTTCGAAGGCTAAAATAAATACCTGAGCCACTACACCATATACAAGGGCATACAAATTTACGCGGTATAAGCCTTAATTTTGAAGGTCAACTTTATTTGCCATTTTTTTTTCAACTGTCCTTAATGTCTAGGAATTAGCGGAAGGTCATGGACCCCAGAAAAGAAAACTTTTAAATGTCATCAACTTTTAGCATGCTAAATGTTTGGGGCCTACACCGAATACCTTTAAAGCTGGATTCATACAAAGTGACATGGTGGTTCACTTGTTCGTGACAGAGAAGTAATAAAAAGGTAGGTATGCTGACATTGTAAAACTTGACGGACCGTTTATGATAAATTAACACCTCCCTCCAACGCCTCCACTTCACGCATGCGCACACGTTATATTTGGGAATATGATAATCAGAACTTTCAAAGATGTATATTTCTATAACTATTTGTTATAAATTTTTAACATGTTAACACATTTAGCAATGCTGATATCCGGGTCGAGTTAGAGCAAAACAGCTGGACTAACTATTGGTTACTGTTGCAGCTTTACTTCACAAACAGCCCATGATGCCACTTACAAACATTCATTCTAACTTACATACGTATATCACACTATACAAGTACAAATGAAACTTCCATTACATACGTACGGTATGTTATATGAAAAGGAAGTTTCCAAGCCGTCTGCAGTGCCGTTCGTTAACTTCTTGATATAACCGTATAAACACTCTCCTCTTCACGTTTAAATAATGATCCTTGGAGTTGAAAGTCTCTTCCTAAATTACTATTAGAATCGTAAGAATGCTTCCGAAGATTTACAATTTAATCTCTCTATCTGTCTCTCATATATATATATATATGGCTGCAGTAGATGTTATTCTGTGTCGTAATGAGACCCAATGTTCCTTTCCAGCACACAAATAGTCATACGTGGCATAATAAGCTGAACTTTGACACGACTCGAAGGTGATCTATTCTAATATATGAGGTAGGTATGCTGACATTGTACAGAATTGTTGGACCGTTTAAGGTAAATTAACACCTCCCTCCAACACCTCTACCTCACGCATGCGCAAACATTATATTTTGGGAATATGATAGTAAGAACCTTTAAACATGTATATTTCTATATCTATTTGTTAGAAATTTTAACCTGTTAACATGTTAGCAATGCTGATATCCGGGTCAGTTAGAGCAACCAGCTGGACTAGTAGTTACTGTTGCAGTTTTTTCAAAGACACTTCACAAAAAGCCCATGGTACCACTTAGTTTAGTTTAGTAGAAGAAAAGGATCAGGAGGGACACTCAAGTCCCCATCAAGGACCCTATAGGAGAGAGAAAAAACTGAAAACACTAACACTCAGACCAGATTACAATGCTTAAAGTGCTTGTCCAAAGCATTCCTAAACGCATTTACACTATACTTGCAAGTACAACTTTCTCAGGTAAACTGTTCCACTAATTCACAACCCTATTAGAACAAAAGTTATGCCGAATATTGATCCTAATTTGTGACTTTTGGAGTTTATGACAATGACCTCTGGTACAACTACTATTAGAAACATGAAAAAGTCATTGAAGGATAAATTTTCAAAACCATAAACAATCTTGAAAACCTGAATCATGTCACCACGTAACCTCATAAGCTCCAATGAGGTTCCACAGTTTTAACCGCCTGTAATAAGGAACACCCTTTAAGGAAGTAATCATCCTAGTAGGCCTACTATAACCCATCAAAAAAGACCATGAAAATGGACATTTTGGGTAGTCACGTGATATGAACCTCTGGAATGTCTGAAAACAGAGATTGACCCAAAGGAGCCTCTGATCAACGTGTGACGTCATTGTTTGTATACCGCGAAAATCAAACGCTGATATAGGCACTGTTTATACACAGATAGCGAACAATTCTACTGTATTTGACTTCCACTTTCGAGCGTTTGAAAAGCTGTTAGCTTAAAACAAAAACACATAAAGGTAAACAAATAGTTTTAAGACAATTTTAAGAAGAAAATTTAGTTAAATTGGTTATTTTATTAGCAAAGTTTCCACTCAAATGGAAGCATCTTTTACATAGCAGAGCGTCAATAGGTCCGTACGGCACAATATACTGTAGAACATGCAAGCAGCTTGGCGATTCCGTAATACAATTTGATTGCAAGATACCGTAAACTGAACAGAAGAATAGACCTAAAAGATGCCTCATGCGTGATATGTGAGGGGAAAATGGCTTACGTTACTGTCAACGAATTACCAAAAAGACACTAAACATAATCGAACAACGTGACGAGAAGACGCTGATCCGAATAAATCAGGGTAGCATATACATGACTAAGCTTCAGCTGAACATAGTACTTACTCGTTTTAATACCCAAAAGTACAAACACAGAAAAAAGTATCCTTTCAATAAACAAAATTTAGCAGTGAATATCCAAATCCACGTTTCTCGTTCAATCCTGGGCGAAATACTACCTTGACTCTGTGTAATTCGATAGAGTTAGGCCTAGTTGAACAGGCCTTGACCGGTAACATCCCGCAATCACGAGACAGTCACTAACGAAATAAAACGTCCGATCGCTACATAGAACCGTTTTTATTCAACTCCTTGAACCATGCAGATGCCGGAATAAACATAACGGACAATATAACACAATGTATCACGAACTCACGATAGTTGAATACAACAAATGAAATAGATAAATGCGATGAAATCCTAACATTTACACATGCTGTTACTTGTAACCCACTACATGTACTAACAATGCTACCCTAGGCACGGTATATACACGGTCATCTCTTACAGTAAATATTATGCTGTCAATTGCGAGATATAGTGTTACATGTAAGGACGTCCAGAGCTTGTTTACGAGGTAACTTGAAAGGGACAATTTCACATTAGCTATATGTCCGATACAGCTATTGACAGTATATAATTTTCGCAGAATGAGACATTTGCAGCATACACAGAGGCATGGTCATGCATGTGTACTCGTGGGCATGAGATACTCCGTGTGCTGAAAATTCTTTCCTCGTGGATCTCACAAAATTGATCCAAAGTCTGCGGCGTTTTACGTCAGTTCTTTTACTCAGAAATCTAAAAAAGTTGATGCTTTAGTTGGGTAAGGTATAACTGCAACCTCCAACAACACAGAATTGTGGCATTTCGGGGGGAAAGGAGTAATATCGTTGATGTTTTTGGCAGCTCAAGTATACAACTTTACACACTAAAAGCATTGTTGTGAGTGAGGTATACAAACAGTGACGTCACATGGTCACCTGATATCTTCGGAATGTTTCAGGAATTTCACGTATTTAACGTCCGAAATTGGTAAAGTTAATTACAGCAATGTAATTGGAGTGAGTTAAGGATTACATACATGCAAAATGGTGGGATTTTATGTTCATCGAAAAGTCTCCATAGTTGGTCTTTAAACTCGAGAATATTGGTGAGACGAGACGTTTTTGGACAAAAGCCATGTTGAGACTATCTGATCAAAGACTGACCACTGAAATGACTGACCAAAGACTTTTTAACAATAGACTCCATGACCTTACAAACAACACTAGTGAGACTATCGGGCTTATAATTACAGGGCTTAGACTTATCACCTTTCTTGAAAATTCGGGTGATATTAGCACATCTCTAGTCCTGAGGAACATAACCTTCATTCATAATTTCACTAAAAACCAATGAGAGTGGAACTCAGAAATGGTGTGCAAAACTGTTCAATAAATACGGATGGATTGCATCAGGTCCAGAAGCTGTAGAAACTGTTAGACAAAACAGCTCATAAAGACAACCTCATCCGAAAATAAGACCGTATCCATTTTAGAACCATCACTTCCCCCCCCCCCCTGAAAAGCTGGAATACTTCTCATGTCTTCCCTTGTAAAAACCGACACAACATAGTTGTTCAAAAGATCTGCAAGATCTTGACTAACAGTTACTATATTATCTGTGTGTGGTGCCCAACGAGAAACAGCTGCAACTTTTACTTTCTGATTTGCACTGACATAAGTTAAAAAGGCCTTTAGGTTATCCTTACTATTCAAGGCAATGTTATTTTCGAAATTCAATTTTTCTTCAGACACTAAGCGTTCTACCTTCAGCTGATGTATTTTTGACTTGGCCAAAAGATATTAGGAATTAGTCCTCCTAAACAACTTCCACAGTCTACGTTTTTGCCTAATTGCACATCTAACATTCTTATTCATCCAGGAAGGTATACTGCTTTTACGACGACGTTTCTTCCACGGAACACGATTTCCCATAATGACTTTTAACTTATTAGCAACAAATCCAAGACGAAGAGGCACTCATATATCAAAACAAATTAATCCAATCTGTACCCTTCAGTATAGTTTTAATTGCCTCTGTATCTGATCTCGAAAAATCAGGGACCTTTTCCTTGCTAACAGAATTTACGACCATACAAACAACATCAAACGTAGTATAACATGATTGCTAGTTCCTAGTTATCCTAGACCCTTCAGATCAACAACATTGCTTGATTCAGAACTCAAGACAAGATCCAGGATGTTATCCCCCCTAGTAGGGAAAGTAACATGCAATGCTGATGTAAAAAGCAACCTTGCTTAACATCTAGAAAGTTTTTACCCTTCCTACCACTGGAACCATCTATACAATTAATGTCAGAAATTTTAAAAGTCGCCTATTATAACAACCTTACCTTTAGCAGCCTTTCTAATTGATTCAAAGAGCAAGCCACTGTTAGGAAACGGTAAACAACACAAATAGTAATAACATCACTGAACCTCTTGTGGACAATTCGCACCAGACAGAATTTACAAAAGAACCTTGCAACTGAGACTTCTCAACATTAACAATATCATCCCTAACATACAGTAAAACTCCCCTCCAATATAATTATCTGTATCCCTCCTGTCCTGACGATACACAGCATACCCTGGTAAGACACCCCAGCACTATCAATGTCCTCCCTTAACCAAGATTCTATGATACCAAACACATCCGGTTTCAGATCCTCAAGAAGAACAGTTAATTCAGCATTTATTTATTCATTTAGAATAGGTCTACATTGGTAATCTTCAGCTTATCCCTGAAGCTCTGTATCTTAGCATGCCTACTGATCATGTTAAAACTATTACTATCACTTTCCTTGCTTTCAAAACGCTTATAAGCATCTCCATTAGAAACATAATCCTTATCAAAATTTATGCCTGCCCCCATCGCCCCGAATTTAGTTAAAACATAGCTGTTCAACAGAGTTATTCACCATCCTACCAAACAGCGAGGCCCTAGTGTTAGCTAAGTGCAACCCATCCCTGGCAAACAAATACTTTCTACCCTGGAAACATGACCACATGTCAACAAATGTGAAGCCAAAGTCAGAACACAGACTATGCAAGCAACCATTCAAATTCACCAACTTATGTGTCTGAACCTTTTTGTCATATCTTGGCAATAGACTGCAGATGACATGATTAGCATGAGTTGATGATAGGCGACACAAAACTGAGTCCCTTGGTCGTATTATGTCAAGTGACTACTTCTGCACATTATTGGTACCAGCCTGGACCACCTCCTCATTTGACACAATTTTGTTTACCCTTTCACTGACATCTTGGATCTTAGCACCTGGCAAACATACCCTGACCCTTTTTGCTTTATCCACCCTGCAGAACTCTCGGTCCAAATACTGGACCAGTGAATACCCACATAATACCATTCTTCCTTTTGAATTCTCCCGTTCCCACTGACCACTGTTTTCAAACACACTTCCATCGTCGTTCACATCACAATCACCACGTACTTCGTCCAGTACTAACCACTCACCATTTCTCTCCTGGGAGATTTCATTACCATCGTTCCCATTACAAACATCACGCAACTCCTCCACAGGTTACAACTCCAATTCATTATGATTTGGAACATCCTAGTTGGAGAATCCCTTTGAACAACTGCACTACTCACAGTCCTACTATTCCTACTAACATACATTCTTTCTAACTTACTTATGTATAATACACTATACAAATGCATATGAAACTGACATTATGTACGTACTTGATTTTATACTAAAATGCAGTTTCCACGCAGTCTGCGATGCCGTCAGTTAACTTCTTGATATAACCGTATAAACACTCTTCTCTTCACGTTTAAGTAATGATTCTTGGATATGAAAGTCTCTTCCTAGATAACTATTAGAATCGTAATATTGCTTTCCGAAGATTTACGGTTAAATCTCTCTATCTCTCACTCATATATATCAATATACGCAATATATGTTATAAAGTCTGTGTCGTAACGAGACCCAGTGTTCATTTCCAGTACACAAATATATACGTGGCATATATAAGCTGAACTTTGTCATGACTCAAAGGTAGGTACGTGACATTGTAAAAAAATGTTGGACCGTTTTAATGTAACTTTACAACTCCCTCAGAACCTCCACTTTACGCATGCGCACACATTATATTTGAGAATGTGATCATCAGAACTTTCAAACATATATATTTATATAACTATTTGTTAGGATTTTTTATCCGGGTCGAGTTAGAGCGATACAACTGGACGTGCTATTGATTACTGTTTCAGCTTAATTTACCTTACAGAAACTTAACAAAAAGCCCATGGTGCCACTTACAATACATGCATACTAACAAACATATATATATTACACTATACAAGTACATATGAAACTGACATGATATACGTATGGTATGTTATACGAAAAGGAAGTTTCTAAGCTGTCTGCAGTACCGTCAGTTAACTTCTTGATATAACCATATAAACATTATGTTCTTCTATTCACGTTTAAATAATAATCCTTGGAGTTGAAAATCTCTTCCTAGATTACTATGAGAATCGTAAGAATGCTTTCCGAAGATTTACTATTAAATCTCTCTCTCATATACATATGTCTGCAGTAGATGTTATTAAGTCTGTGTCTAAACGAGACCCAGTGTTACTTTCCAGTACACAAATAGGCTCATACGTAGTCTTCCTAAGACCATAGTATGCCATAGGCAACTTCTTCAGTATAAGCGTGTATAGTTAAGGAAGTGAAAGAGCATTGAGAAATCTCAGTTCACAGATATAGATATATGGCGAGAGGTTGATTCGGGGGCTTTGGAAGTGGTGAAGAAGTCCGAATTTCGATATAGCCTACCTATTACTAGTAGTAGTAGGCCTAGTACTAGTAGTAGTACTAGACGTAACTAGATGTCTGGAATGTAACTGTGTTAGACCTACTTAGACCTGCAAACTGTACTGTCGGTTTCACAGCCATTCACTCTTTTATTTAAATAACATATAGCACTGTATGCAAGCAGAATCGTAATTGAAATGGTTGTTCAATAATGAGCAGAAAATGGTGTCTCCCTCCTCACCCCCCCCCCCTGCCCCTCCCTCTCAAAACCTCACCTTGGATGTGAATGACTTTTCAAGTGTAAGGATATTACATGATATTCATCATTGTACAATGGAACTGTGATAGGGTCCATGTTCAATGTTAACACAAAAAACATGATTATGTCTCTAAGGAGGGTGATTTATGTGAAACATTTCCAATTTTCCCCCCTGCCCCTCCCTCTCAAAACCTCACCTTGGATGTGAATGACTTTTCAAGTGTAAGGATATTACATGATATTCATCATTGTACAATGGAACTGTGATAGGGTCCATGTTCAATGTTAACACAAAAAACATGATTATGTCTCTAAGGAGGGTGATTTATGTAAAACATTTCCAATTTTCCCCTCCCTCATTCGAAGTGTTTTCGTAGAGAAGTATTGCATCTACGACAGCCCTCCTAGTGCCAAACAACGGCTAATCATTTCAGTTTGGAAACAGGCAATGCTCAGGCAAAACTCTTCTACGCACCAACATCATACAGTACACTACTGTGAACGGGAAGGGGGGGGGGGTCAATAACCTCTCAGAATTTGGTCTGATAGGATGAAACATCACTCACGTTACGGCTCGGAAAAAATGTCTGGTTATATATCTTACATTAATGCAAACAAATAGTACACATGTCTCTGAATGTACGTATAACATAAAGAAACTCTATCTGTAAGCTAACAAGAGCGCCCACTGTTTATATGTATATGTTCTTTGGCCACATTTGCAATGCCATTTTAACCACTTGAGACATTTTAAATCGGGCAAAGATTTTAAACAATAGTGAGCCCCATCTGTGGTTTTGTACCAGAAGTTCAATGTTGACGTGGCCTCCCCTAGCTGTATAGACTCGGTATGATACCATAATGATCCATCTTCTCATTCTCCTTCTCAACCTCTCTATACATTTGATGGTCCTGAAAAAATGCATCAATGGACTCAGCTAGTCCAATTCTATCACAAACAGTATTTTTATCGATGTTTATGACGATATATTGTGGAGCGGTATTTCGCACCAATGTAAATTTTGCCCGACTGGCTTGAAATTCTATATTTAGCTCATTAGGTTGCCAATAGCACGTTCTTTTGTTACGAACTAACAGACTAAATAACATGGTGATATCATGAGCTGATCCCACAATTAAATATATATTTTAACACAGCCCTTCTGTATTCTATTAACTACTGTGAAAATGGGCTGTAATTTTTACCAGGCTCCCCAGTCCACCGGGCCACCGGCCAACCGGGCCAGCGGCCCACCGGGCATTGCTCAAATGCCCGTGTGGCCAGTCCGTCACTGATCACAAACAGTATTTTTCTCGATGTTTATGACGTTATATTGTGGAGCGATATTTGGCGCCAATGTAAACTTTGCCCGACTGGCATGAAATTCTATATTTAGATAATACAGACAAAGCTTTATTTTCAGTGTCATTTCGATTGCCTCAGACCTCTGGTTACTTCCTTATCTTTTTTCCTGTTACATTTTTGTTTTCTTTCTTAACATGCCGCCTTTTATTCAAGTAGAAAGAAAAGATATGAAACTTAAAAGTAAGAAAAAGTGTCAAGCTGTAAATACGCCGCAAATTATTATGTCTTTGCATGTTGCATTTTTGACTTATAAACGTAAACGCGTTAGAATATACGTCACATCCACTTGGAGTTAAAAGACGTTAAAAGACGTTGTTTTATTTACAAAACGTGCCTTTGCATTTATCTCACGAGGTAATTCAAGTTCAATTTCACAGCTCTTTCCAGTGCGCTTGTCTTAGAAGGTATTCTTATAAAGCGCCCTTACACGGAGAGCAAATTACTCTGACCTAACACACGGCTATCACATGAGAGCATCGGTCTACCATAATATGCAATCGGAGGTTCAACTGCCTGGACCTTTTCATTTAGACACCATAGTTAATCAGGCTAACCCTAATGGTAAATGTAGGGTTAGTGTTAACTTCCAGCGCCGCCATAATTGTTTGGAAAATTTTTATCGAAGTAGAAAAACTTTCCGCTCAATGCCGCACATAGAAATTGTAAATCCAACCAAGATTTTGACTCTCTTAACACTTTAATTTTTTGGACATGCCATTCTCCTGCAATCCTTGACGTTATCACAGTCGTTTAAAAGGTGAGGAACATTTCCATAAAAACTATTAGTTCTGCAGGTTTCTGCAAGTTTCTTTCGATATTTAGCCTCAGTTTGAAAATATGGCCACTTTAGCATTTTAACCCTCTTTAACCTCTAAACCAAAAGTGGTATGAGCTACCGTCTCGAATATGTTTGGGAACTAGTGACCAACTAAGCCATCAAATTAAAAGATAAGATCGGACTCCATCCCCCCACCCCCCTCACCCCTTCAAAGACCCCTCCCATACTCTAACCGAGTACCGATAAAACAGGTGTATTGGTTTATTTAGGCTACAAAATTAGAGAATTATTGTGTATTGCTGACCAGGTGAAGGTTTTTATTGAGGAGTCGGATATGACGAGGGGAGTTAATACATAAAACGATATAACAAACAGACTACAACAAACATTCTAAGTGCTCGAATGGAATGTATGAAGTACCGTAGCACGGTTAATAAATGAGTTGCTGTAAACTTACGTACGGTATTTTGTGGGGATTCTTAGATTTCTGCTCGATTTTTGCAGGAGAATTTTTAGTACAGTTTATGGGGTTATTCTGATCATTGTAAATCTTATTAGCCATCTTGTAAACTAAGGTCTTACAGCAGCATTTACTTTTTCTCAAAGTATATTGTATTCTAAATAAATATAGCTGATGTGTATTTAAGAAACTTCATTCTTCTTTCTTTGCTTTTGTTTTGTGCAATATAAAATGGTACCAGACAGGCACTGTATACATCACATGTTCCAGGTTGTATAATAGTATTGAAAACATTTTCTTTAGCATTTTGGTTAAAGAAAGACACAACGTAAGCCACACTAGATACTATATAATATACTTTTTAATACCTTAATGCTTTGCAAGAAAAGGTCAAACTGTCGTCGCTGTATACTCCCAGTACTCAGTTTAGGTCTAGCCACACCAGCTGTAGCCACATCTGATCCCTCAATATTAATACGTTGCGACCTTGATAGAATGAGACCTTCATGTTTTATTGTTTAGTTTCAAGAAACGAATTTCGTTTAGTTTGAAGGGTTACGCAGTAAAGTCTTGCGGTCACATGTTGGAACTATGTCATTTACAGAACACTGCAAATTTCATTAGTCAGTTTCAACAGAGCTGTTATGACTTGTGCATGATACAGCAGTATCATCGGCACATTATGTAACAGAAATGTGTGAGTTTGGCCTAATTTCATCAGTATCTATAGTAAATAATATAGCATATAATGGACCCCACCCCAAGTCATACAAACCTTTATTTCCAATATTTCCGATAACCCTTTATCCAACCTTACTTGTCTGGGCTATCCTTGAAGAAATTGTGTCAACCAATAAGTAAGCCATGTTTCTTTGATAAATCGTAAAAGATCCTTTATTAATTGATTTGGCAAGACAGTATTAAACGCACTTGAAAGTCAAGAAAAAGACCCTTTGTTATAATTCTTTCCTTACAATCTTAATGAGACACAATATCATAGATTAATCAAACGTTTGATATGGATATGGATTCCTCGAGTGGCTTGCAACTTCCGTTCTGGAACAGCAAGTGCCTTCTCCCTTCTTATGTCAAGCAACCTTTATGGGTTAAAAATCCCAATGTACGGAAACCAGGGCTGAGGGTGTATCAGTTTGATGATGTTCATTTGGTTTGTATGTCCATGTCCTGACTTGGTTTATTTTTCCAAAAGGTCAGGTATTACTTCCCATGAGATCCTGAACTTATTAGCCTGTGCAAGAAAATATCTAAGGTTCTGTCAAATCTGAAGGTTGCTATACAGGTTTCCTAGTAATTCGGTCTTAACGCCCCCCCCCCCACCTCCTCAGCCTTCTTAGCAAAGTAATTACTTAAGTATAAACTATGCTACTAGTACCTTCCAAAGTTTCATGTAAAAGTGTGCGACCTTCAACTATGTAACTAGGTAATACTTAGCCAGATAAAGGTATAGTTTTGAGTTAGGCTAGAGTAATGCTCGTGATCAGGAAAGCCGCCAACAGCTAAGAGAAACCGTACTCCTTTAGGGAGATGTTACGTTTCTAACGTTTATTTATATATGATATTGAAGATTGAAGGAAGTCTTAAGTGGAAATGAGCTGGCGTTTGCATGTTTTAATTTGTCATAATACTGGTATTTGTTTATTGAACTGTTTACATTCACATTGAAAAGGAGACAGGACATCAAAGATTACATTATATATCGCCCCCCCCCCCATCCCAACCATCCCAAGTGGCACTATGACATTACGCACTGGTAAAAAATAGCACCTTGCCACGACTTTTAAATATACCAATTTACTCCCGTACCGTGCAAGATAATGGACTTAGATATTTTAGGGATAAGTTCATCACAAGGATCTTGATGATATAAGTTCATTATGATGGTTTAGGATTCTTTCCCTGTATTCCTTAGGTATGGTTAGGCTTACTCTAAGAATGGCTTAAATTAATTAACCTTGGTCTAAGTATTGTAGTCTTCGCGGTCACAATTAAAAATTGAGTGATTTATTCATCATTTTTATACGAGTTACACCGTCGAGGGGAGATGGTGTTTAAGACAAGGAGAGCCGGCTGTTGAAAGGGGTGGCATATTGGTCTTATTAATTTTAAAAAGAAAGCCCACGTTTTGTTGCAATGTATAAATTAGACAAGGTATATGATGAAATGTGAACACATACAATGCAATAATAATAGTTCCAGTGGCGTAATCTGCCAAGTCGGAACTCTTATAAAGCACACAGATTACGGAAAATTGTGTACAATTCTTCATTTTCAAGTTAGTGTATTACGTGAAATGTCTCTGACAATAGTTTCTAAGTATCTTTCGAACGCTTTGGGAAGCTTTTCCACTATGCTTTCCCCTTAAACGGAATGTGACATTTGCTTACTCTAACAGGCACATTCATAATATTCAACCCAAAAAATTGTTCAAATGTTCCAAGTTGTACTATATTATGTTGTTACTTCTTTTTTATTTCCATCCAGTATACATATAAAAAAGTTCTTACGCTCACAGGCACATTCATAATATCCAACCAAACCTCGTGTGAATCCTAAGATTTAAAGAAGAACACAACTGTGCCATTGGTCAAGTGTTTCAAAATTGTACTGTAGTATGTTGTTCCTTCTTTTTATTTCCTTCCAGTGTACATGTAAAATTTATAGAGAGGAGTCATATAATACCTCAACAAGAAGAATAACTCAATAAAGGGTTTTTTTTTTAGATGATAGGATACCAAACAGTCCAAGAATAACTAATATAAAAGGGGAGAAGTTGTCAAGATGATAGGATACCATATAAATAACATCTACTAATACAAAACTTAATACATAAAACGATATAACAAACAGACTACAACAAACATTCTAAGTGCTCGAATGGAATGCATGAAGTAGCACAGTAAATAAATGAGTTGCTGTAAACTTACGTTCGCTATTTTGTGGGGATTCTTAGATTTCTGCTCGATTTTTGCAGGAGCCTTTTTAGTACAGTTTATGAGGTTATTCTGATCATTGTAAATCTTATTAGCCATCTTGTAAACTCAGGTCTTGCAGCAGCATTTACTTTTTCTCAAAGTATATTGTATTCTAAATAAATATAGCTGATGTGTATTTAAGAAACTTCATTCTTCTTTCTTTTTTTCTTTTTTTTTGCAATATAAAATGGTACCAGAGAGGCACTGTATAGATCACATGTGCCAGGTTGTATAATAGTATTAAAAACAATTTCCTTAGCATTTTGGTTAAAGAAAGACACAACGTAAGCCACACTAGATACAATATAATATACTTTTTTAATACCTTGATGCTTTGCAAGAAAAGGTCAAACTGTCGTCCCCGTATACTCCCAGTACTCAGTTTAGGTGTAGCCACACCAGTTCTAGCCACATCTGATCCCTCAATATTAATACGTTGCGACCTTGATAGAATGAGACCTTCATGTTTTATGGTTTATTTTCAAAAACGAATTTCCTTTCTTTTTTGGGGGGAGAGGGGGGGGGGGCGGTTACGCAATAAAGTCTTGCGGTCACATGTTGGAACTATGTCATATACAGAACACTGCAAATTTCATTGGTCAGTTTCAACAGAGCTCTTATGAATTGCGCATGATACGGCAGTATCATCGGCACATTCTGTAACAGAAATGTGTGAGTTTGACCTAATTTCATCAGTACCTATAGCAAATAATTTAGCATATAATGGACCCCACCCCCACCTCAAGGCATAAAAACCTTTATTTCCAATATTTCAGATAACCCTTTATGCAACCTTACTTGTCTGGGCTATCCTTGAAGAAACTGTGTCAGCCAATAAGTAAGCCATGTTTCTTTGATAAATCGTAAAAGATCCTTCATTAATTGATTTAGCAAGACAGTATTAAACGCACTTGAAAAGTCAAGAAAAAGACCCTTTGTTATAATTCTTTCCTTACAATCTTAATGAGACACAATATCATGGATTAATCAAACGTTTGATATGTATATGGATTCTTCGAGTGGCTTGCAACGTCCGTTCTGGAACAGCAAGTGCCGTCTACTTTTTTTTATGTCAAGCAACCTTTATGGGTTAATAATCCCATTGTATTCGTATTCGTCGTGATGCAAAAATGCATGGACCTTAGACAAATTGTGTGACTGTGTGGTTGTAATGATGACTAAAGTATTCGTCAGTATGTAAAAACGAGAGTGGGTCTTAGGTGGACCTTCGTCAAAAATGAGTAAGAAAAAACGATAAAAATAGCCAGTTTTAACACTTCTTACCCGGCTCAACCGATTCTTCACCCTCGAAATAGGTAAGAACAATATTTAACTCAATTTCGCCAAAAGTGCACATTCGCCACTACGCGAAAACGGGGACGAAATGTAACAGTAAGGTAGATGATAAGCAGAGGTTAAGTCAAGAGTCACAAAGTTCATTAATTGAATGAGAAAAACAAGTCCTTAATGCCATGCATTTTCTACGAGCAGTGCTAGTAGATATTCGCTTCGAAACAATGTGCTTTTAAACGTTAAGAATGAATTTCATTTATAGAAGAAATTAAAGCAGTCAGGCTTAACATTGTTTTGTTTACAATTGAAGATAAAAATATTTGATATGAAGGATAACAAAATTCAATGGGTCGTAACCTGTTACCAGTTTACCGAAGACATTTGGTTTTGTTGAGCAGATAAACTGTCTACCAAAACATTTCTGTACGCAATCTAAAAGGAAATTAGACGTCACATGACAGGACCAGAATAAATGTTCAATAGTTTCCTCTTCAATATTGCAAAATGTACAGACCGGGGAAGCCGTTTTTTTTTCATTAAATTAAGAAGCCGATTGGTTCCTAAGATGTGGTGTAAAAACCTGAATTGGAAATATTGTACTTTTGCTTCAGAAAGCGTACGGGAAGGCACCTTAAATATAACTAACACATCGTCCTGAGAGAAGTCAAAAGTAACGCTCCATTTAGAGCAGGCTTTTGACGAGAGTGAAATACAGTCTATAAGGGATGTGACAGTTTAGAATTGCTTGACATTAGATTGACTCAAAACTGACGGAATCGTTCCAGCTTCTATGAATTGCAGAAATGAGCCCATGAACACAGGAAAAATTACCAGTGTAGAGTGTTTTGATCCATCGTCGAAAACTGGTCCCAAAGTTGAAATAAATAAGAGTGTGGTCAAAAAAATCCCAATCGATACAATCAACAGCTTTTTCAAAATCAATTAAGAACAAAAGACCGGAATGTTATTTGTGGTAGTGTGATCGATTAGGTCCAGCACAAAACGATGTTTTCCCAGTCTGGTTATCCCAACAGTATTGTCGAAGACCCGTTTTAACCGGTTAGCTAATGCTTTTGCTCCTATCTTGTAGTCAGTGTAAATGAGACTAATAGGTCTATAGTTAGCTATAACATTATGGTCCTTATCCGGTTTAGGAATTAAAGTAATGACCCCTCTATATTGCTCACATGATAATTAATGATGATCAAAACCAAAATTCAAGGAATCGACAGCAAGCTGACCAGGAAGAGACCAAAAATGTCTATAAAACTCAGTAGAGAGACCATCGCTAGCGGGAGATTTACCGTTAGCCATTGAGCGTAAGGCTCTATGACATTCATCTAAAGTAACAGGCCCGTCGCATGAACTGGGGTCCGATTCCTCAGAGTGAAAGTCAGGCAAATCTCTAATAAAATATGAAGGATAACATTTTGAATTAGAGTATAAAGTACTATTAAAACAAACGTATTTCACGAAGAATTTCTCCACTGTTTGTGGTGACATTTTCCGTTCATATTTAAGCTAAAAATGCAGTTATTTGCCTTGTTGCGCCTTTCTAAATTCAGAAAATATTTAATGCTTTTTCACCAGCCGCAACCCAACGAGCTCTCGACCGAACAACAATGCCATGAAGCCTGTCATGATACAAACCTTTTAATTTATTACGGGCAGTATCTAAACTTTGACGACTGGCATCGGAGTGGTTTTCATACAACTCTTTTTCCAGATTGGAGGTACTGCGTAATATGTTTGATTTCGCTTTTATGTACGTTTAGGTTTTTGTTTGGCAAATTAATAGTTTTAGAGCAAATGGCATATTTGAGATTCTCCGAAATTGCGGAAGGGTTTAGAGAAAGTGTGTTGCGAGTATTAGTAGCAACAAGATTTTGGATGAGGTCGTTATAAGCAGAATCATTATTATTATCATTAAAATATTATTATTACTATCATTATTAATACTACTACTATTATCATTATAACTATTTGGTTAATATGAATGTCTCTTCTACGCTTCCTTGTATCCTACCCACATCATTGCAACCGACCACACATATTTCACAGTACAGTTAATGTGGATGAAGCCTCGTCTGATATACTATGAACGGTACTATTCCCCAAGTTAGCGCAGTCCTTATTGATTTGATAGTTTGTTCTATTTCCGCCTTCATGATTTTCCTCAATTCAGGAATAAATTACTGTTGAAGTAAAGATGAGACGATTCACGGAAATAATACAACAACAAACAAGAGCAGTGACGCAGCAGAAACTCAGCTTAGCTTTTATTTTAGAAGTTTGTTTTGATTGGCAATATATTTCTGAGCAGTTTATCCATTCATTTGTGCGAAAACAATAAGACATACGCGGGACAACGGTGTCATTTCCTCCCCTAGAATCTTCATTTTGCTCCTTCTTAGTAGCCATAGTTTTGTTAACAATGTTAGAAAGTTGTAAACATTAGCTTTCAAAACTAAAACATAAAGGTAAATTAGTTTTTTATCTTTATTAAAATAAACAATGATAAAAGTTTGAGGAAAATTTGAAGAGTCAAAAGGCTGTGTTTTTTAATACTTGACATGCAGAGCTGCCATTGTAGTATCTTTAAACCATCATGAAAACTGTATTGATGGTTGATGGATGACATCTTTGTAACACAATTTTGCTGACAATGTTATCCGTAAGATGTCTTGAAAAAGTTGTGTTTATATGAATTCTGCAGATACTGTTCACCCTTGATGAGTTTTGAGCTCACAAACATTAGTATGTTTATACTCTTATACTCAAACTGACACCTTATCATGGAAGTAGGATACTTGTTAATGTTACATTTCTCACACCTCCCCCCTCCCATCCCTCCCCCTCTCACTCTCCTTCACTATTATAGCTATTCCTCATCCTCATTCTTCTCTAAAGATTGACTCATTTATAAGTGTATGGCCAAGAAAAGAAAGTTCAACTGTATGGAACTGATTTTGTTTTCGTTTTACTACATCAATCTTGTATATGTTAAGTGTAAATCCACCTTGATTTCGGTTCTGATTTGAGAGGTGGCATACTCTATACATACAGTCTATTCAATCCACCCTAGTGTTTTCTTCAGGGAAAGTACTTACACAAAGAAAAACAGGAGATTATGTTAACATTTAAAATTTCTATATGCTATGCTTATTGTGCTTGGATGTCAGAGTACACGAATGGAAGTACACGTGGTGCAATAATTGGGGCAATTGGGGCAATTATAGACCACTCCATGCCTCCTTACTACTGCGTGAAGAAGTATGTTTTACAAGTGAAGAAAACGTCAGGCCGTCATAGCAAAAATATTCGTTGTCATGATTCGCAAAAATTGAAGGGGTGCGAATTGCCAACTTATCAGCTATCCAGTGAAGGGTAGGGTTAAGCTAGTGAGAACTTTAACAAGGACGTATAGATACCATATTATACGTTGAAGATTTAGTGTTTAAGCCGATGCATCTATATTTTGGATTATGCTACCTGAAACCGACATGGTATTGATCGTTTGAGACAGACGGGGTGGAGTGGGGTGGGGGAAGACTTAAAGAGAAGGGGCGTATCACACCTGCCCCTGGTTGCTTCCCTATAGCTGCATGTGCATGACGACTGCACTATCGTATCTGACGGTGTCTCTTTTAAGCATTGTAAAGTGTTCTCCCCTTGTAATTTTTTCCTTCTCTTTATCGACCGTTGCCATCGCTATTTATTATCGCATCCAATTTACAATTGCCAGATTTTGCTGATTAATTTAACCGAGTCTTTCCGGGTAGGGTAGTAAGAGGTGCTCCTTCCGATAGTCTCTCTTACCATGCTAACATCTGCATAATGTAGTCGTCCACAGATCGGATATACTTTTCAATTATCAAAGTAAAGTTCATACGGCATTTTGTATTTGGTACTTCTATGTTTTTATTGGGCAATGAACTTGATAAGAAAAGTTATAACGATAACAATGATGATATCTATTAAAGATGACATTACGACAAATTAAATGAAAATAAAAGATAGAAACCCGCAGAACCATCTATGCTAATGGACATACTTTTGACTTCTGGGGAAAAAAATCGACTATGTTGAGACAGAATATATGAGGTTAAATAACTGTTATGACAGCATAAATTGATCTTTTATGACAGATTAAATCAATTTTTACGACATACTGTGTTATAACAAAAATATTGAACTATTTGTTTCGTGAAAAGCAGTAATCTGTTATGACAAAATGAAACCAGATAGCCAGTTAGCTTTGTAATTCCTTGCCATACGCTTTGCTCAAAATGTCCACATCACTATCAGACTAATGTAGAGCAAGTGAGTTAAATTTGTCCAAGAATTAAAGTGAGAACCAGAAAAGATCAGAGATTTCTAGCCCTGGTATGCTTCACTCACTTGTGGGCATCGACCAATTAATTCACTGGTAAGGATTTAACAGTATAGAATTTTTAATCCAAAATGTTTCAATATCCAGAAAGAACAGTATTGTTAAGTGAAATATATATACATAGATGTATACATACATAGACATCTATTTAACTATGTACATAGATATATAAAAGGAAACTGTCTTTTACCAGTTGTGAGATAGAAAATCATTTCTGACAACAACCATCCCTTTAATAATTGTTATTACTGAACGAGAGTTATATAAAACATTCTTTATACACTGTGAAATATTTTCACAACCTATTGCCGAAGCAAAAGTCATCTAGTATAAATCAAAGAGAATTGGCAAATTTTGAGACCATTTGAGATAAACCTGTTCTCCTCGTTAAGCTCGGAGGATGAAAACTGATAAGGGCCTGCCTGAGTGTGCTTTAAAGCAAGACAATCAACTCTCTGAAGCAAGGTTCATTCCCTGCATGACTGTATGTTTTGTTAAGGACTGATAGAGCCCCTTCAAAAGACTAAACTGAACAGAATTGACCAAACTATGTTCACCAGAAGAAAATCATAGCATTGGAGCATTCGCAGATTAATTGCAGCTTTAATTTGAAAGTTATCGTGCTTGAAAGGTTTTCAGCCTTTGGCACCTGTTGAACTCATTTGATCTTTGACCTCAAACAATTTTAATATGGTTCTAGCACTTACCAAGCTGGATCTGCATACCATGTATGAATGCATGTGCATGTAGTAAAACTTTCCCAGGAAAAGGAATAAGATCAAAAGATGCAGTAAAACTTTCCCAGGCTATTAAATCAAGATAAGCTACTCAGATGACACTTATACGTATGGCTCATTAGGTTTTCAATTCACACTTAAAGATTCTCAGGAGTATAATTACAATGACTATATACATAATGGGTGTAAATAAATTTGTGTGAGAATTCTACTTTCTCACCATCCTGATATCACTACAATATATATATATATATATATATATATATATATATATATATATATATATCCACCGGGATTCGAACCCGGGGCTTTCCGCTTTGTACGCGGACACCCTAACCAACTAGGCCATGGATATATATATATATATATATATATATATATATATATATATATATATATATATATATATATTAGGAGGGACACAAAATGTTCAGTGTTGTTTAGTGTAGCCTTTTGCCTGTTTTTGCTGCTTGAGAATCAATATTTTTATTGCTATTGGATTAAAAGTTAATATTATTTAGAGAAACAAGGATAAGAATATTAAACCAACAGCTATGTTCACCAAAACGTTAGCAGTTTCAGTGGTTAATAAAAATGTAAGAAAAATGAGGGAAAAAAGTAAGAAATTTATTAAAAGAACAAGTTTAAACAGAACACTCTTCATCATTTAACACTATCTAACTGCATTATTAGCAACTGTTTTGGGAGGGGGGGGGGGGGGAGTGGTGGCTAGTGCTCTTCGAAACAAGTCAGTAAATCACATATTTACAGTAGACAGTTCACAGGTACTGTACTGTGCCATGTGCAGAAATTTCATTACAGTAGTATGCCAGTCACGTTTTGTCTTCCAAATACTACTAGTACTTTGCAGAAACCAATTGGTGCAGTAATTGATACTGGGCTTAAAAGTGAAATGCTGAGGTACGTAACTTCTAACTTTAATGATAAAACCATACTGTAATAATGCAGTGGTATTATAACAATTTAACAACTCTCAACATTAATAATACAAAAACATTTTGAGACATAACCTGATACAGTTACAGTAGCTACTGTACTGCAGAAAGGTTCAGTATGCCTGAATGTACTATTTGTGGAGTAGAAACTATAGTTGATTAACTTCCTGCGATATTTATAAACTCAAACCAAAACAACAATATCATAAATATAAAAATAAAAAGCAATATTCCAATCACAACTATGCTTTAAACATGTCTGCAAACTATTCTAGTATTTTCTTATAATCCTGATCAACAAATTTTGAGTTTGCTCTTGCTGAATGAAGTGGCTTTGGAAGCTCTTGCAAATGGAAGAAATGTCCTTGATTCTCACAGCTGAAATATTGCTCACAGTTTTGAATTGGTTGGCATCAGCAGTGTATGAATGAGAACTTCCATTCTGTACCTTCCAGCCGGTTTGCTGTGTGTGTTTTTTTTTCTAAATCAAAATTAGCTTTCCTTTACTTCCATGACTTCACGTTCTGAGGAATTTATTAATGCTAGTCAAGCTGTTGTTCTCTTCACATAAACAGGAAGTCAAGAATTCCATTCTTAGAACACAACAAGTAGCAAGTAAACTTCCATTGGCAGGAATCTGTGCACAATCTTGCAGTAAACAATTGTCCCTGCTATCGTTTTCGTTTCGTTTATTCCAGTATAAATTGCATAAAATACAGTTCATAAATAGGAAAATGGTGAGTATAATAAATAAAATAAATAAAATGTTATGTGCATTCATAAAATGTATAAAAGTTAGGAAACAGTAACCTAATTAGGGAATAAAAATTGTGGAAACTATACAAATTACATCAAATCAAGTCATTTAAAGTGTCATGTTGAATAAAAATAGATGCTCTGTATACAAACGAGTTTCTGAAAACTTGCACTCTATATGTTGGTGTCAATGCACGATTCCTGAGATTATAGCTAGTGTGTCGACACAGTGATTTCAGTTCTCCATGAAGCGGGTGATTTTCTTCTCTTTGAATATTCCCACTTAGTCTGATAAATTCACGCCTAGCTCCACCATTGACCTGATCAACCATACTCTCATAATCCAACTTGAAAATCTTAACACAATACTTCAAGAACGCTCTGATTCTTTGTTTATCACAGGCAAGTAGAAAATGAGACCAAACAGGCACAGCATATATTATATGGGGCAGAATCGATGTTACAAATACTTTATGCCTCACGTCTAATTCGAAGAACGGAACGAGATATGTCAATGTGGATACAATATAGTAGACTCGTCGTAGTATATTTGAAATATGACCAGTGAATGTTAATTTGTTATCTATACGCACACCAAGATACATGGTATGAGACACACGTTCAACTTCAGAGTCCTCAATTACAATATTTTCGGATTTAGTTTGGATGAGACCTGCATGCTTGATGTTCATATTTTCAAATACCATTTCTTTGGATTTTGTTGGATTGAGGATAAGATTCTTCTGTTGACATATATCAGTAATGTCAGAAATGAATGACTTGTACAGACTATTATCTCTTTCGTGTGAGAGTTTCGAAATTTTACAAGAAATAGCAGTGTCGTCAGCGTACTTAATGGCAGAACAATTCGAATTTGACTGTATTTTCATTAGTATAAATTGTGAAGAGCAACGCCGAGAGGGGACCACATTGCGGAACACCAATTCTGATATTGGAGGTATTAGAGAGACCTTTATCAATCTTGACTTGTCTGGACCACCCCGTTAGGAAGTTTGCAAGCCAGTGGGTTAGCCATGGTTCGATACCAAAATTCATTAGATCATTTAATAAATAATTTGGTAAAACGGTGTTAAAAGCACTTGAAAAATCAAGGAATAAAACTTTGGCAACAGTAGTGTCTTTACAATTCAAACCTGAAACAATGTTATGGACAAGGGTTAAAATAGCGTCTGTACATGATACCCCCTTCCTGTAGGCAAACTGGCAATTGTCCCCGTACAGGCTAAGAGCTCCGGTGACATATGGTAATAAAGTCTTTTGCATGCAATTGAAACAAATGCTAGCAAGATCGATTGGCCTGTAGTCATTCACTAAATTCACTGGATATTTCAAGTTTTCCCTGAGTGACAGGGCTCCTGGTGGTCTTTAGGAGCCGCCAGAGGGCATCTGAGTCTGATGTTATCTCTTGGAAATGATCACTTCTGTTCTTTTGGATATATCGGTTGATGTTTCGCTGTGGTTTTTGCACTAGCCCAACTGGGTTTAGACTTTGAACTATGTTGACTGCTGAACTAGACCAGTTGGGTTGAACTAGGTTTCATTGGTTTTGCACTGGCCCAACTGGGTTTGGACTATGTTGGCTGGTGAACTGACCCAGCTGGGGTTTAACTAGGTTTCACTGGTTTTGCACTGGTTCAACTGGGTTTGGACTATATTGGCTGGTGAACTGACCCAGCTGGGTTTAACTAGGTTTCACTGGTTTTGCACTGGTCCAAATGAGTTTGGACTATGTTGACTGGTGAATTGATCCAGCTGAGGTTTGAACTAGGTTTCACTGGTTTTGCACTGGCCCAACTGGGTGTGAACTATGTTGGCTGGTGAACTGACCCAGCTGGGGTTTAACTAGGTTACACTGGTTTGCACAGGCCCAACTGGGTTTGAACTATGTTTACTGGTGAACTTGCCCTGTTGGAGTTGAACTAAGTTTCATTGGTTTTGCACTGGCCCAACTGGGTTTGGACTATGTTGGCTGGTGAACTGACCCAGCTGGGGCTTAACTAGGTTTCACTGCTTTTGCACTGGTCCAACTGGGTTTGGACTATGTTGGCTGGTAAACTGACCCAGCTGGGTATAACTAGGTTTCACTGGTTTTGCACTGTTTGAACTGAGTTTGGACTATGTTGACTGGTGAACTGACCCAGCTGAGGTTTGAACTAGGTTTCATTGGTTTTGCACTGGCCCAACTGGGTGTGAACTATGTTGGCTGGTGAACTGACCCAGCGGAGGTTTAACTAGGTTACACTGGTTTGCACAGGCCCAACTGGGTTTGAACTATGTTTACTGGTGAACTTGCCCTGTTGGAGTTGAACTAAGTTTCATTGGTTTTGCACTGGCCCAACTGGGTTTGGACTATGTTGGCTGGTGAACTGACCCAGCTGGGGTTTAACTAGGTTTCACTGCATTTGCACTGGTCCAACTGGGTTTGGAAAATGTTGGCTGGTGAACTGACCCAGCTGGGGTTTAACTAGGTTTCACTGCATTTGCACTGGTCCAACTGGGTTTGGAAAATGTTGGCTGGTAAACTGACCCAGCTGGGTATAACTAGGTTTCACTGGTTTTGCACTGTTCCAACTGAGTTTGGACTATGTTGACTGGTGAACTGATCCAGCTGAGGTTTGAACTAGGTTTCACTGGTTTTGCACTGGCCCAACTGGGTGTGAACTATGTTGGCTGGTGAACTGACCCAGCTGGAGTTTAACTAGGTTTCACTGGTTTGCACAGGCCTAACTGGGTTTGAACTATGTTTACTGGTGAACTTGCCCTGTTGGAGTTGATGAAAAATACACAAAAATACATCAAATTGAAACCCTTAGGGGGATCCCAACCAGGTCGAATATGGGACCAGTTGAGAATCCCAGTTCAACCTATTTAAAAGTATAAGCAGTAAAACATAGTTGACCAAGTTTAACCCAGTAAACATAGTTGACCCAGTTGAACCCAGTAAAACAGTTGACCCAGTAAAACATAGTTGAACCAGTTTGACCCAGTAAAACATAACCAGTTTGACCCAGTAAACATAGTTGAACCAGTTGGACCAAGTAAAACATAGTTGAACCAGTTGGGAACACCAGTTCACCCATATCAACCTAGTTCAAATTTGTTCCAATTTCCATATAAAAAATTCCAGTTGAACCAAGTTCAACTGGAATTTCCACCAGGGGTGGAAACTTTCTGTTCGTATAACATACCGTATGTACATAAAGTCAGTTTCATATGTTCTTGTATAGAGTATTATACATAATGTAAGTTCGTATGAATGTATATTAGTGGCATCATGGGCTTATTGTAAAGTTTCTGTGAATTAAAACTGCAAGAGTAACCAATAGCACGCCCAGCTATATCGCTCTTACTCGACCGGATATTCAGCATTGCTAAAAATGTTAACATGTTGAAAATTACTAACAAAGAGTTATATAGAAAAACACATGTTTGAAATTTCTGACTATCCTATTCCCAAAATATAATGTGTGCGCATGCATGAAGTAGAGGTGTTGGAGGGGGTGTTAATATTTTTAACGGTTCAACAATTTGTAACAATGTCACGTACCTACCTTATATATATATATATATATATATACATACATACATATATATATATATATATATATATATATATGAATAGATCACCTTCGGTACAAGGCAGCAGTCGGAATTTACTGGCTTCAAAACCCATCCAGTTGAAATTTCAGCCACTACACCCCCCCCCCCCCAATCATCAGGCCTTAGCTACGTCCCTGCTTGTATAGTGTATTATGCATTACTGAGTTCGTATGTGTGGATGTAAGTGGCTTAATGGGCGTTGTGTGAAGTTTCTCTGCAGTAAAACTCCAACAGTAAATAATAGCTTGTCCAGCTGTATCGCTCTAACTCGACAAGGATATCAGCATTGCTAAAAATGTTAACATTGCTAAAAATTACTAACAAATAGTTTTAGAAATATACATGTTTGGATGTCTGACTAAACTATTCTCAAATATATCGTGTGCGCATGCGTTAAATGGAGGTGTTAGAGGGAGGTGTTAATTTACATTAAACGGTCCAGCAAGTTTTTACAATGTCAGCATACCTACCTTTCATTACTTCTCTGTCACGGACAAATGAACCACCATGTCACTTTGTATGAAGCCAGCTTTAAAGGTATTCGGTGTAGGTCCCAAACTTTTAGCATGCTAAATGTTGATGGCATTTGAAAAGTATTTTTTTCCGGGCCTCTCAACCTCCACATTATTCCCAGACATTTAGGACAGTTAAAATAAAACATTCAAATGTCTCCACATCAATTGATTCAAGAGAATGGAAGAAAATTCGAATGTTTGAAAGTTTGAGATCACGTGACCATTTTATGAAGTCATGTGTAGTAATAGTATCTGTTCCCTTCGGGAATGGTGATGCACACCTGACGATGATCACACAGTCACAGTCCCGATGCAAGGGGACTGGGGTTAGAAGCGGATCAGTCGTTCAGTAGTTTGGTTTTTGTGCCCAGGTTCTTTCCTGGGCGCCTTTTTATTAAAAAGTATTTTATGAAGTTGTAGCATAATTTTGTTAAATAAAGTTGACCTTAAAAATTAAGGCCTATACTGCGTAAATGTGTGTGCCCTTGTATATGGTGTAGTGTGGCAGGTTTTTAGTATTAAGCCTTCAAACTGAAACGCGAGGTGTAATTGGATCGAACGATTTGAGAAATAACATTAAAAGTGCTGTCAGACTCATCATCACGTATCATTATGCAAATTATTTGAGCTCTTTGACAGAATGTGTAAATATGATTCGATATTTTACTTTATTTTTCCAAACTTTGGTCTTGAATACTAAACCGTTTCACTAATCTTATATGCTTCTTGTTTGACTTCCCTTTTTGTCAAATATATTGCAAAAAGAATGACATAATTAAGAAGATTTAGATCTCAAATAACCTGGAACTTTATCTAAATTTGTTCTGCTTTCCACCTCAACTCTACATCTCTACATCGGCAACAATCACACTGTTCACTTTTTCTGTCCAACATATGGTGATTCAAATAACTTCTAAGATATTTCTATTGATACATAGTCCTCACTATCTGTTTATCCAATTCCATCAAACTGCCAGATACGAGTTCGGAAACTAGAGCAGATTTGAAACATAATCATATTTGAAATATGTCTAATTTGTTTGATTTCATTTGC
The DNA here is from genome assembly GCF_037975245.1 of Apostichopus japonicus. Classification (NCBI taxonomy): domain Eukaryota; kingdom Metazoa; phylum Echinodermata; class Holothuroidea; order Aspidochirotida; family Stichopodidae; genus Apostichopus; species Apostichopus japonicus. The sequence continues at coordinate 25,562,038 of NC_092562.1, forward strand.
CAAACTATCAGAGTTATAAGGTTAGGCTAAGGCACGTACAATTAAAGCAAGTAAAAGACTCCGACGGAACCCATGACACAATAGGGAAAGATCATCACATAAAGAGGAATTATCTTGAACAGAGAATATGGGGACGTCACAATCAACTTTACCCATATATAGAGTGACGTCATGAAAAGGTTATCCCATAATTTTCTTAACGTGATTACAGCGAAATATTTGCACAGTGTTATAAACATTAGTTGTTACAAAGTAACGTGATATTATAACACGTTTTTGTATAAGCAACACGGTATATAGTCCTATTGTCTTTGTCACTTGGGATGTTACGGAAACTTTGCAGTTAGTTGCAATGTCAGGACAAGAAAGAAAAGGACATGGAAAAACGGTGCTGTATTCAATAGCATGTTTTCAGTCAACCGTACGCCCTTAATGGTTCCCTCTACTAGTACCTGCCTGCATGATATTTATGTTTCACATTTCATACTATCGACTTACGAGAAATATTGTAGTATATATCTTCTTCTTTTTTTTGGTAAAAGAGAGTAGCCAGTGTTTCTTTTCAAGGGATTTATTCGAGTACATATGTTTTCTTGACTATACAGCCGCCATTACGCGTTTTTTATTTGTAAATAAATGCTAATTACATTAAGTACCTTTTCTGCTCATTCTCTAGGAAAAAAAAGCCATCATCCATCGGATACAATGGCATCCTCCACACCTTCCAAGGACATGACAGAGACTGTTTGCCAGTGCCCTGTTTGCTCGGATCAACTTAAAGATCCGAAACTGTTACCATGTCTTCATCGATATTGTTGGGATTGCTTGACATCGGTCATTCTATCATAAAATAAGAGGTTTTGAACTTGAATACCCACTCTCTTTATTTTTGGCTAGGCAAAACACTTACATGCAAGTTTTAGTTTTTTTACATGCAAGTTTTAGTGGGCATGAGTCGAGATGCCAACCAGAAACCTGCCATACATACACACACATATATATGTTATATATGTTATAAATATATATATATGTATATATATATATGTATATGTGTATATATATATGTATATATATATATATATATATGTATATATATATATGTATATATATATACATATGTTTATATATATATATATATATATAATAATTATGATAATTTTGCACCGTTTTTGGACCGTGAGTTAAACAAGCAATAAAAATGTTGATACATGTCTACCATGCACTGAGATGCATTATGTGCCAACCTATAGCGGCACTCTGCTTAGTGTAAATATCTACTCTGGCAGCCCTGGGACACACATCTCACTAATCAAAACTTGGGAGCTATGATGTATGTAATATATATATATATATATATGATAGAGAAATAAAAGTTTATGTTTGTATTGTAAAAAAATTGATTAATCAATCATGAACACCTGGTTGACACCATCTTTTTTTTTCTACTCTTTTGTAGCATGCTATGAAGATCGGCTGAAGAGGCAGAACCTTTCTTAGGAGGAATTTGCCATCGAGGAAAAGAAGTTTAAAAAATTTATTACAGAAAAAATAATGGATTTGAATGGGGCACAAAGGAAAAAGACCAATAACAACGAAGTGGGACATGCTAGAATATCTATTGAGGGGAGTGGAGGGACGGATGTTTTGTCTTCTTTTGAGATGTTTCACAACGCCACGATGGTGTGCTTTTACTTTAATTATATATACATTTGCTTTTGGGACCAGAACGTATTCTTAAATATCTTGTAAAAAACTGTTACATTCCATTCATATTTTTAATCTATATGTTCCTTTTTTCAAATTCACACTATAGGATTATTTATTTCATAACTTATCCTTCTTCAGATTCCTGCCAGTATATTTCCCCCATGCCTTTTATTTTATTTGTGTTTTTATTTCCCCTTGCCTTTTAGTTTATTTGTATTTTTATTTCCCCTTGCCTTTTATTTTATTTGTATTTCTTAAACAAGTTATCAACTTTCTCACAATGTCATGTCTTTCTCACTTATGTATTTCATAACTTATACTTCTTCAGATTCCTGCCAGCATATTTCACCTTGCTTTTTATTTTGTATTTCTAAAAGCACACTCTCAGCTAGGAAATTTTTAGAGGGCGGGCCAATTTCATATGTTTCGATGGTTCACCGTTAATCACGTGGCACGGTATTTGTAATATACTGCCAGTGTACAGTGTACCCTGTATGTAAATATACGTAATATATTAATATATACGTAATATATACGTAATATACGCACAGTTTCATGCAGTGGTAGCATAACACACGTAACACACGTAACGTGTATATTGCGGCCGCGTCGCCGCGCTGTTGAGGTGGAAGGCACAGGTTGCTTTATTGTGGGTCCCAATGCCAAAAGCAGTGAGCGACAAAACGGACATGAAATGAAAAGTGTACTTGAGCTGCATGTGCTACGTACGTGGACTGGGTCTCCAAAAACGATCTACTGGAACAGAGATCGGGGATCGACAAAATGACCAATGCTACCTTCACGGACTGGCATGGCAGATCATACGAGAAGGTAGGCAGCAAATTATGCTAACGACTAACGTTATATATTTACTATTTAGGCTACTGCATCGTTTTCCGGCCGAAGTGTTTGGTCTGCCGTAGGCTTCATTGTTATATTGTTCAATAGATCATGCTAGCTAGGCCTACTACTACGAGTACTACAAACTAAGGCAACTAATACACCGAGAGACATAGGCTAGTAGTAGTACAGTAGTAGTATAGTCAGTTTTGCGAAGTTTGGAACACTGCGAAGTTCGGACACCCCTAAGAAATACGCGATTTCACGATGAGACAACCTACAGCAAGAGCCAATTGCACGAAAAACTACGAAGCTACAGTTATTTTCTCTCCAAAATGACCCAACCATATCAAGTATAGTTTCAGGTGATTTATACCATGAGATATAGTTTTGGGGTGTTTTAAAGCTTAGGTGTCCGAACTCCGCAGTGTCCATGCTACTGCAGTGCAGGCTGCTGTACAAATTGTAGCCTAGCCTAGACCGAACATTTCATGAAGTGTTATTTATGCTTTTCTACTTATATTCGCCTACTAAGCATGATCAGTATGGAAGTGTGCGGTATCATGTGTTTGGTTTATGATTCGGTAGCTTTGCAAATATGAATAGGACTTAGCCTACATTAGTGTAATATGGATTTGGTAGGGAGATCTCCCCACAAGAAAATTAAACTCGAAAGAAATGCAACTTCTCATGAGCGGGGCAATAGCAAAAGTAGGACTACTGTGGCCTAGCTCCAGGCCCAGATTTATAAAATTATGCACCATGGAGGGCCTACCTCAAATTGGTGGTTATTCCTGTCAAGAGCATTTTTGATATGCAGTGTTCTCCGCATGTCATTTTTTTGTCCGGGTGGTAATCGCCGTCCTGTGGGTAATCGCCGTCCTGGGGGAGTGGGACACCCCCTCCCCTTTGGAAAATTTTTGCCCTCCGAAGGTGGGCTAGACGCCAAATGGTGCAATATTTGGTGCTATATTTGCCTTGCATGTATCTCCAGGAATTGGTATTTTTTAGGCAGTGTTTTAAATTTTCTCTTACGTTTGCCAAATGAAAAAAAATAAGAACACTTCAAAATTGTTGCTGAAATATGAGTAGTAATGAATAGGCCCTAAGTCCAATGAAAAATTATTCTACACTGTGCAAGGCTAACCCAACACAGCCTGTGCTTGACTGGGATAACTGCCAAGTTCAGGCATATCAACCAATTATCAGTCCCTATTAGACAGATGCACACAATGAATGAAAGAATGATAAATAGATGATCAAATAACAAATTAGTCTTTATTTATTTCAACACCAACAGGATAACAATTGCAGTGAGAAAGTTGAAAAGAAATAAAGTTTATCAACTTCATGACTTTTGAAGTTCGTAAAAACCCGTCCTTTACAACATTCACTGTATAGAGAACAAAACTCTGAAAATCAGTAGAGAAATTACCAATTGTGTACGAAAAGTAGGTTGGTACACCTTTCAAATTTTACGAAAGCTCGAGCAAAATACTTTCGAAAAATTCACGCGAAACTGGCATTTCGTGCTAAATGCAACTAATTTCATGTAAACAAGGCTCTAGTACACCCATTTATGAATTAACCATAAGACCACATCTGGTGTTGAGCGGCAGAAAAAGAAATTATTTTCTAGAATTTTCACAAAAAAAGGAAAAATTACTATCCTATCATAGTTAAGTGTATAGTAAATAGCCTAACCACTTCGTCGTTACGGATCTCACGTAACAACAAAAACACAACTTAAATTGTATTTTGCGAAGTTGACGTTCTCTACAAGGACATGGAAACAATATTTAGCATTTAGTTAATCATGCCAAGTGGCCTAAAACATGGGATTGCACGTTTTACTTTCATAAAGATGGCCATACTGTAGCTATTGAGGCCTTGATATCGTGCTATGTCTGTATGGTATAGACTGTGCCTGGTGTATCATGGGGAATAGATTGTTTTGTTCATGCGAAGGAGTCAGTTGGCTTGAGGTGTGTTTAACTTACCCTTACGGGGATATTTACCTACTTTTCTTGAACGTATAAGATAATATTTCGCATAAATTTACCGATCCTTTACTGACTGACCTAATTAATTCTAGAGTGGAGCCAAAATAGTTTACTCCATGAAAAGTTTTTTTGGAAACGTGCCAAAAATGTTAAAAAACAGGTGTTAGACAGGGGGTTGTTTTGCAAGGTACCTTGGAAAACTCGAAACACATGAAGCCAGCCTACCGTGATATTTAAGTAGGGTTAAACACTGCAGTTGTAAACTGATGTACGTATCGTGCACGCTGTTCATTGTTAGGCATTCTAGAAACGGGGCTTTGCCGAACGTAGTTTGTTTCATAATATCGACAGTTTTGTAAATCGTCGCCGCCGCGGCAGAAACAAAACATGTAGTTTCGATCAAATTCGTCACTCTTAAAGAATATGAGTGACTTTTAGAAAATGTTTGACGAGGTGCCAGTGTATTTTTTTTTTGGCCGGGCGGCCGAGTTTTTCGTCCGGGCGGTAGCTTTATGTCCGGGCGCTAGCCAGCCTTTTCAAATTTTGTCCGGGCGGCGCGCCCGGACAAAACCGGTAGTGGAGAACACGGCATATTTATTTTGTAACTGTAAGTCTAGTATGCAATGAGATACGTGAGGGACGGGCCTATACGCAATATTTACTGTTTTCATTTCCTATTCTACTTTACCAGCACAATTATAGAGTTCCTAGCAACAAATAAATTAGTCTGACAATTTGAAAATTTACTGCATATTAGCATGCATGGTCATTTTCAGTTATAGACTACTAATTTGTGTAGCCATTTCAGTTTGGCTTTTTTTTTGTCTGAGAATGGGTTCTTAAGTGGTGAAATAACCTCCAATCTGCTGAGCAACTCCAAGATGAATTAAGTTACTAAGGCATTGGGTTCTTTTACTTTTTTAAGTCTAATATGCATAGGCTAGGATATTTACTTTGCTTCACTTGTTTGTCAATCCACATAGCCACTTTAGCTGTGGATGATTCTCCACTTGCAAAAAAAAAATGTACGCATTAATTTAAAGGCTGTGGCTATTCTTACAACTAGTCATAACAATTATTTATAAACTATTCTTACGACATCGGCGAATTCATGCGCAGTAAAGTAAATAAAGCAACTGTGCATGTAGTAGGGGTAAACCTAACCCTTAACCGGAAAATATTGTTACTCCTAGTCGTAAAAATAGTACTCCTAGTCGTAAAAATAGCCACGTTAAAGCAACTGTGCATGCGTAAATGGGAATTATTGTTATGACTAGTCGTAAGAATAGCCACTTTGTAATTTAAATTCTTTTTATCCCAAATTAGAGTATGCCTATAATACTCCCAACTTGGTATAGTAACTTAAAAAAACGGTAGCGGCTTTTCCTGTAACTGTAGTGTAAAGTGATAACTGATATAACTAAGTTTTCCAAATTAATTCAAAACTCAAAAGCCTTCTCAGAAAGAAGCTACACTACTGTAGCTCTACAGGCTCCTTTGTTGAATTAGTGAAGGATAGTAGATATTGTTCACATATTTATGCATTCATAACATGATAGTTTGCTATCATCGTTGTTTAATCATAATATCAAGGACAACAAATCAATGTCACCAATAATTGTGAATGCCACCATTTTATGTTCGACAAAATTTACCACATTTAATTTAAAGGATACACCATGCATGGCACATTGACGGACACTGACGCACATATTGTAGTTGTAATAACGCACCAAATATGCGCTTCATTGGACATGACGCACCATTCCGGGGGTCGTTGAGTCCGTCTTACAATAATTGATAATTTCATCATGATATAGAAATTAAAGACATTTGCCAAAATATAACAACATCATAGGCTTCATAGCTCTACACATAATCTGATCATGCAGTTCTAAAAATTATACAAAATGAAAATGATACTACTGATTTGTGAGAGAACTAGAATGGTCACCCATTATATACCATATCATGTTTCTATAGTATCTTTTAAACACTTCATTGTTTAGGGCACTCCTGTAGAATATTCCGTAATTTTTAGTCTTGGAAATAAGCAAAGCCTAGCTATATTTTTGAAAGCAATTATGCATCCCTGAACATGATGAAATTTGGTGACATATTAGTGTATGAGCAAGCCTACTGGGACATTGCCATTGTAACATCAAAACGTTATGACATTTAGTGTATGTAAGGTATTAGTAGATGAGTTATAATACTGCAGGTGTATACTACTGTACTAACATAGAAATAAGAAATATAATAGAAACTGTTGCACATCACTAGTTTAGGTTTGCACTATATTAGTAAATGGACCATTCTTGAATACTTGCAGAGTTGACACCATACATACTGTAAATCATAAAGCAGATGTGATGAATTTATGCTGCCAATAGCAAAGTTCTGTATTAACTAGTAGTGTAATTACTGTTCTGTGTTTGCAAACTTGATTTGAAGTTTTGACTATTTAGTGAAGGGCAAAATGTGGTATTCAGTAATTTATGTTGGAAGTTATATAATTCACTATGTCAGGGATTTGCTCACACTGGGCAGCTACTGTACGCCCAGCAGTTCTCAATGCCGCCCCGCACAAACAGTATTTAAACTTTTTCGCCCAGCACTTTTTGATGATAATTTAATAAGTTTTACCATAACCAAAATCTGGGAGAATATATGGCACAGAATAGGAATATAGCACCACCTAAGCATACTTCATGTGCAAAATTTGTCCATTTGGGGGGGGCCGGGGGGTACCCCACCCATGAAATCCCTCTCCCAGGGTGTGGATCACACTACCGCCCAATCTGCCTGGCACTCAAATATTCATGAGCACTTCCCTGCTATGTGTACAGTATGCATTCTGATATATTATTAACTTTGCACATCCCGGTATTATTTGTCTTTTTCAGTTGAAGGTGTGTGCCCAATTAAGAAACTCGAGAGGTTGGTATCCAAACTGATGAACCAGAAAAGATAACACTAGTTCCTCAACGAAAGGCCATGCCCAACAGAGGCTGATGCAGCAATGCACTCCAGCAGCTATACCCCAGTGGAGACTGGTAATTTTTTGATGTACATACTGTAACCATTCCATGCTGTAAATAAGTCTACATTTTAACTAGGTCTGCAGTCTACTACTGTAGGACTGTATATGACTAACCAGATTTAGGACATTGGACACATTTATTAATTTATTGTATTATGCTATATTAATGACATAGACATGTAGTGCTAAATATGGTGCTAATACAGCCACTGGAGGTCTGTAAATGTGAGGGACCCAAAAATGTTCAAACCCCACAAGTTAATGATAACAGTACCTGTAGTATTTTTCCTTATCTCTGAAAAATAAAGACATTTACCAATCTTGTAGAATGTGCTACCTACCTGTCTGAAGCAGTTTGTGTTCAAAAATTGCACATTTATTCTTTTCTCTTTATGTTTTCTTTTTATGTTTCATGATGATGTGGCATCATTTGTACATACAGTACAGTACTTGCACTGCTTAAAGATAGTTACTCTTAACTGCCTATACTGTAGTTGTCATCTGATCAGGTTGTCATGTGCATATAGTTTCATATCAGCAAAGACATTGACATTTTTGGCAAATTTTGAGTGTGAGCTATATTTCTAGTTTAACGTGTTAGGGGCATCATTAAGGGGTCTACTTTCACCCAGATTTGAACAATACTTTTTAGTTATTACAATGAGTGCAAGTTACAATCTCAGTGAATAAACAAACATAACATTTATGCTGGCTCCAACCCAGTTACCTTGGCTATGAGCCTGAATGTCTCTTTTGCAATTAAAATCAAATAAATCATATCTTGGAAAATCATTTGAACAGGTATATCTTTCTGATACTTCTGTCCTCACACAGTGACATAAGTATGTCTTTTTTCCATTTTCATTTCACATTACAGATGTACAGAACATCCTTTAGAGGAACAGTACAGCACAGCATAGCGTTATGGCATGATGGATGTTTTGCAAGCAGATATACTGTAAGGGTTGGAACTGGAAGTATTTGTGTTGGATTGTTTCATTAATAAATGTTTGCTTCTCTACTTTACGTAAGATGATTGTCATATTTCTTGTTCTCCAGTGAAAGCTATGGATTTGCATAGTGAACGTTGTTAACATGGATACGGACAATTTTGAAATAGCTGATGTCAAAGCAGTTTCTCAGCTTATTTAAATACCATACATCAAGGACACAAGAGTGGACAATGGGAGTAACAAGTATCCAGAATGTAGATATCACAAGGCTTCAAGACAATTGAACAAACTGTACCATAACAGACAACAACAAACATTGTGACTCAGTAAAATGAAGTTACTAAGCTAGTGCAATGTATCATAAGAATTTATCTTCTCCATGGTGTCAAACATTGATTGTTGCATTCAGTGTGTTATGTATCCTTCTCCTTTCTGTAGTATTTAGCATTGATTTGCATGTTCATTCATAGTGTAAGTAAACTACATAATTGATGTCATCAAAGTTACAACTGTGTCATATTAAATAAGTAAATGATTGAAATATTGGTTTCACTACATACTTGATTGTACACTATTTGGCTTTCCATGATAGCAATATCTGATCTTTTTAATTACTGTAGCCTGTTCAGTCATACCAGTAGTTCTAATGTGACATTGATCTTGGGTTATTTATTGTTGGTACAGAATAACTTGTCTTTATTTTGTATTGTGTGAGATCACTTTAACATAACATATATTATGATGTCATAGAGTGTTGAAGAGGTACTCTAACTTGCAGCTAGTAGTGATAAAACAGTTCATTCAGTGCTCTCATGATAACCCCAGTGGGGCCCAGTGGCAGATGGAGATAGTGGCAGATGGAGATGTTTGAAATGCAGGGGACATTATAGGGTCTTTTGAAGTTTTGGCAAAAGTTCTTTTGCATGTAAAGCTGCTATACTTATCATGGAGAAGTTCCACAATGGAGGCATGGCGTCTCCTAGCCTTATTTGGGTATATGTCCTTGCATTCCGTATTTGGAACACTGCCCTACTATTGTTTGTATTGCTTATTCTAAAGTTAGGTAAGTCAGTATTGTAACATGTTTTTATTTTTAACACATTGATTGCATCTGTACAGTTCTTACATTGAGTTCAACTATATACAATAACCATGAGCAGGGAAAACTTACCACTATCTCACTTGCATTTCTTAATGTTCAAGTGACCATATTCATACTTTAACCAAAGCATTTCTTCCATATTAAATAGTGTTTATCCAGAGTAGGTTACAGGATATTTTCAAGGTGGGCTATGTAGTATTGTCCCCAATTTAGCATGCTATAATTGCTAGAATATTTAATATATTCCTAGAGGTCTTTACTTTCCAAATTGTTCTAAGGCATTCTAATTGAAAGCATAAGATGCCTGAATGTCCCAGTGAGGTAAATTTCCTGGAAGGTGGTAATAAAACCAGTTTCAAAACTTTGACCAAAGGTAACCATATTTGAATATCTGGTTTATTTGGGGCCAATACAGCATACTCTGGTCGAGAGTTGGCGTGGAAGCCACCATATGTTTGTATTAATGCAGTAAAATGTAGTAAAGGCAGCTGGAGGAGTCCAGTTTACCCCTGTGCCGAAGGTCATGAATTCATCTTTTAGGTTTTTTGGAGAACACTTTAACCTTCCCAACCACAGAGCTCCCAACTGACCCACAATTCGCGGGTTGGACCCGCATTCTAACACCCAAAGCCCCTGACCCGCGCAAGCATCCCAAAAACCTGCATTGTAATTGACAAGTATACATAAAAAAATTGCATCAAATTTGGACTTAGCAACCATCATTTCTTTAGCATTTAGCATAATAGAGTATAAAACCTCCTTTACATCATCATTTGAACCTCAAATTAGGCTATATTTCATTTCATTGGGGCGAGCAGCGAACATTTTCATGCCACGGGCAAGAATGAATTATCACCTACTACTCAATTTATTGATGTTACACACAAAAAAATGCATATTTCTCAGAAAATTGTGGGTGACAAAAGCCTTTCTAGGTGCCACCATTTTACATGTAGGCATCACCAGGATTCCAAAAAAAAATAAAAAGGGGAGGGAGACACCCCCCATATACCCCTCCCCCAGGACGGCAATTCGTGGCATGGACCAGCATTTGCCTTCTCAAGAGTTGGGAGCTATGCGACCATACCATTAACGACATGTCTCTATAGGCCAAGGGGATTGAATCCTTAGGTAGCCGTCCTGAGCTAGTGCGAATCAGCAGAGAGAGGTTGTGGATGCTACGCCTTTGCACCATTCAACCTCATGGGCTCAACATTCAGGAAGGACATGATTAACTTTTCTTCATTCCCCCCCCCCTTCTCCCCTTGCCCCCTCCCCCATTACTCCAAGTTTTCTCATAGCTTTTTCCACCCCTTTTTTTCTCCACACTTTTCTGTCGTTGTCCTTCTCCAGTTTATTCCCTACCCCTTCCCTTAATCCTCTCTTTGTCCCTCCACTGTTTATCTCCTACCTATCCTCTTCCCCTGTTGGTTTTTATCTTTCCTTCTTCTCTCCATCCCTTGTCTACTAATCCCCTTACATCTATCTCTTTGTGTTCACCATGCTCATTAACCTGTCTGTATTATGTGCGTGTTTTTTCTACACAGGCTCTCTAGTGGATAAGCTGTTTGCTCACTGTTTTATTTATTTTGAACTCAAGTATTGAAGAACGTTAGGCCAGAAGCAAGTCGTTTCGTCAAATAACAGTACATAAGCAGCACACATTCAGTCACATGTTTATAGAGAATTACACGACGAAACTATTCGCATTTTATTTCTTCAGCAATTTGCCCAACAAAAATCGGCAGCACGAAATCATACGGGCCCATATGACTTTCCATAACAACTACCTGCTGCTACGAGCTGGTATAGCGTTTTCCCAGCAGTACAATATGCACTGTTCCATATAGCAAATCGAAAAATTGTGTAACTCGAATAGCACACAGTACAATTACACAGTGTGCCTATAGGTTACGCAACACTGAGAGGCAGATTAGAATCTCGGAAATCTGATACCTTCGCGGTAACGGTACCCATTTGCGTATGCTGTTTATAGCTAAGGATGAGAATGCCATATTAAAGAAATGAATACGTTGCCGCTGTGAGAAGAGGGCAGCATTGCTTTTATTTTTTAATCGGGGAATACGTTGAGACAAGATTTTTGATTTTAGCAATTTCCTAGCTGAGAGTGTGCCTTTGATCTTTGTAAACCAGCCGATAACTATTTCCTTAGTAACCTCACTGCCTGTGGCTTTCACCCAACTATTAGCAAGCCCACTAGAGTCACTACTAACAGTTCTTCTCTTATTGATAATATACTTAAAAACTTAAATAATACCAATGCTGGTGCTAAGGTGAATCATGTTGGTGTTTTCACAACTGATATCAGTGATCATTTTCCTATTTTTTACACTCTATTTTGAAGTCAAGTACTGTTCCTGGTTATGCTCCAATTTACTCTCGCAATTATTCTGAACATAATATCCGACATTTTGCCTCCTGTATATCTAGCACTGATTGGAGTGAAGTTTTTCTGGCAAAGGACACAAACAGTGCATTTAATACCTTCAATAATAGTTTTAGCCAGTCTTATTCAGACTGCTTCCCACTGTATAGAGTACGGCAAAGGCTAAAGAATAATCAACCTTGGATTACAAGTGGACTCCTTGTCTCAATTAAACGTAAGAATATACTGTACAAGACTTACTTAAAGTCACAAAATCAAGTTAACAAAGAGTCCTTCACCAAATATCGAAATATCCTCAATCACAGTATGCGCATAGCAAAGAGAAAACATTATACATGTATGCATATTCAACAGCTCTAAACATAAACACTATTTTAAACAATGGTAAAAGTTTTTTAATTACCCTAACAACTTTACTTGACTTGACTTGACGACGACGATGATGTCTCTATAAGTGATCCTCATGAAATTGCAAATGCTACTATCTTACATAATCATACATTCCTAACCCATGTAATCATGCATATTAACATACCTTCGGTATACCCAACTATAACCAAGCTGATCTGGCTATTGAGTTAATTTGATTCAGGACTAATATACGACATTGCCCTCTGTCAAAATGCTGGAGCGCCCCTTCGTCTGATGGAAAGTTGTTTACTAATCAATTCTCAATAAAAATCGAACATGAATATGTAAGCAGTAATTCAAATGGAATACAGAGAGCCAAGATAATAAATTCTGTGTAAAACCAATTTATGCAATCTATTAACGCTTAGATAAACTATACTTACAGGAAAGAAAAAAATTCTCTGCATTTGATTCAGCAACACAACCTTTTAAGATGTAACTTTTTGTGAGAAATTCATGTTGAATTCCAACAGACTATCCCATCCAATATTCCATCCCATGCCATGATATGGGTAATAACTATTGTTAATGAGAAACGTATCTGAACTTATACCTGTTTACACAATAGTATATAATATCATTGTCTCATAACTGATAACAATATAAGAATATGTGTGTCTGTACTTGTTTTCTTTTCTAAAAACAAAGAAATTGCAAGTCCTCAGATGAAAAGAATCAACAGGTCCTCAGAAAAATGTCATTGTTAAGGGGTATTGTCAAGGTTATGGTACGTGAAGAGTGGAAGAAACACCTGGGTCCTCAGTCTGAATGTAAAACACACCTGGGTGTGTCTGTGTCTGTTTAGAGTAGTTTTGAGGAGCTGGGGGTTGAATTTGGGTTATCTGTGACATTTCTGTTTGCTGATATGGATGATATATTTGCTGAATTCCAGTGTGTTTGTTAGTTTTGATCCTCTTATCAAGTACTTCGTGGAAATAACCATATCTAGACCGGTCTTATCTTCATTTCTGTGTATTTGATGTTAAATTGACTTCCAGGTAGATCATACCACTGTATGCTTGATCTATCACCATCTGCTGTCATGTAGTCACCATTGAGGTTAGAATTTGCACAGCTCTTGTACCACCAGGCACCATGGCGTTCAACAGCACAGTTAGTTCTGCCTGTATCATCATTGTCCCTGTCAAAGGTACTGAAGGCAGAGTTAAGATGATAACTCAAAGCAATACCATCAGAGGCATCTGTGAATTAAACAAGTAAAGATATTACCTTAAACTAAAATCCATCACAATTAAGGGACCTATCACAATATAGACACATTAAACAATTAGTAAATATGATTGGATATATTAAGTTGAATCTGGGCAGTTCCGTAAACTCGGACGTACATTTCGGATAGTTTATTGGTTCATATCTCAATGAGTATTTATATGAGGTAACTTTTAATTTGGACATTGTGTGTCATCTGCCTTCCAATGTTATGCTGTGGGGTTTTTATTTTTTACCTCCTTATAAGCCGCACAAAATTGTTTAAAAAAACCACCCTGTGACGGACGTACGTAGAAAAAGTGAATTTTTTTTCAGATCATAAATCTTATTGTAGATCTGTGTGATTTTTAATGTTAAACAATTAAAAGCTTACATGCATCATGTTAATAAGACCTTAAACTAGAATAAGCAGTAAAATCAAATTTGAATTTGATCACCTTCATGGGATATTTTCGCAAAGTTCTTGTGTGACAGACGTACATTTTTTAATGATGGATTTACATCTGCAAATTGTACGTCCGTCACAACACAATTGAGTTCCAAAAAAGCAAAGTTTAATTTGTATATTGTAACGTAACTCCCTCTGTTTCACAACTATTATTCTTACAACCTTGCAGCATGTTCTGTAACTACGGATGACAATTTATCTCAATACTATACAGTACATATATATAGTAGTCAACATAAACCTGACACCTACAGTACAGAGACTATAAAAAAAAACACATACTCTAGCCCTAAAATTTGGGGTAATATATAGTTGAAAGAAGCTCCCTTTTACAACAAAAAACATTTGAACCACGAACCAAAAATTTTGGTGAATCCCTGCCAACTAAATTAATCCCTGTTAAAAAAGGTTTACATAATGAACTTAATAACAACCAAGTCAATGCCACATTCATTCAACTTGGCACCACTGAGTTGGCATCAACAATTCCAAAATATACCAAATAAGAAATTCATATAATTTGATTCATCCACATTTTTACCACTTAGCTGAGCGGTGCTACAAGATTTTGATCCATGCTGACCTTAATGACCTTTGATCTTTGACAGTATTAGTAGGTTTTGTACTCACCAAGGGCAACTTACATACAATGTGTGAGACGCATCCAAGTTAACACCATGTGAGCCTGGGTACAAAGTCTTCAGTACTTATCAATGTTGACCTCAATGACTTCTTACCTCTTTACAATCAATAAGGGTTACTCATTTTAAGCAAATCTACATTCCACTTCTAAGTCTGTAAGTGCAAAGTTTACACTACTAAGTTAACCAGGAGCTATTGACCTCAAATGAACTTTGACCTTATGTTTAATCTCTGTGACAGCATACATCAAATATTACTACACAGCAGGACATCCATGCTGAATCTCTGTGACAGCCTACATCACAAATATCACTACACAGCAGGACATATATGCTTAATCTCTGTGACAGTCTACATCACATATCACTACACAGCACGATATTGATGCTTAATCTCTGTGACAGTCTACATCACATATCACTAGATGTGCAGCAGGACATTAATGCTTAATCTCTGTGACAGTCTACATCACATATTACTACACATCAGGGCATTTATGCTTAATCTCTGTGACAGTCTACATCACATGTCACTACACAGCAGGATATTGATGCTTAATCAATGTGATAGTCTACATCACATTATACTACACAGCAGGACATGTAGGCTTAATATCTTTGACAGTCTACATCACAAATCACTACACAGCAGGACATTCATGCTTAATATCTGTGACAGTCTACATCACATATCACAACACAGCAGGAGATGTAGGCTTAATATCTTTGACAGTCTGCATCACATATCACCGTACAGCAGAACATGTATGCTAAATCTCTGTGACAGTCTACATAACGTGTCACTACACAGCAGGATATTTTATGCTTAATCTCTGTGGCAGTCTACATCACATATCACCGTACAGCAGGACATGCATGCTCAATCTCTGTGACAGCCTACATAACGTGTCACTACAGAGCAGGATATTTATGCTTAATCTCTGTGGCAGTCTACATCACATATCACTACACAGCAGGGTATTTATAAAATCTCTGTGACAGCCTACATCACATATCACCGTACAGCAGAACATTTATGCTTAATCTCTGTGACAGTCTACATCACATGTCACTACACAGCAGGACATGCATTTAAATCTGTGACAGTCTACATCACATATCACCGTACAGCAGAACATGTATGCTAAATCTCTGTGACAGTCTATATCACATAGGCTATCACAACACAGCAGGACATTTATGCTTAATCTCTGTGACAGTCTACATCACATATCACTACATAGCAGGAAATTCATCTTAATCTGTGACAGTCTACATTACATATCATCATATAGCAGAACATGTATGCTAAATCTCTGTGACAGTCTACATCAAATATCACTGTTGTATTTGAGTCATGTTATATATCATCATGTTATATTATCATTGTTAGCAAGTTGTGCTTGTCTTTGTGTGATACCTTAGCATGTCACTGTACGAACATGGTTTCTATGTCTTTTCATTGCTGCACTGACTGTCATTTTGCTCGGTTCATGAACTGCATGTGATGTATTAGCATTTTCACTGTCAGTAGGCCTAATTATGCTTGATTTATGTGATGTCTTAACAGATCACAAATGTGGGCCCAAATGAAAATAAAATGGGCCCCTCAAATTCGGGCCCAAAGAATGTGTCCTAAAATGCATTTGAGGTGAAAACAAAATTTGGAAATACCTGGCCCCAAAAAAGGGCTAGGAATTTTAGAACGCCCCAAAATTTAGGCCTTCATGTACCAGCCAGCAATGAACTAACAATTCTGAACCAAATTTGGCTACAATCCAACTTAATGTTGTGGAGTTATTGCAATGTAAAGATTTTTAGGTTTGGCTCTATAACCTCATTAATATTCATAAGTTCAGCGTCAAACCCAATAGGGCACACCTTCTCATTACACACAAACACACACTCACACAAACTTGACTGCATAGGTTCCTTTGCTTCCAGCAAGGAACCGGAAAAATAAACGACATCCAAAGAAATAAAAAAAACAGAACATAACATTTAATAGTACAGAAACCTATAGCTTGGACAAACCTGCAGTTCCATTAAAAGTTCCCAGTCCAGACAGTGTGTAATTGTCACTTTCATCGTTGATCCGGAACAAGTCAAACTTTGCGTAGTATGGTGCTCCATCTTTGTTCACCATATCGATCCGCAGTTGATAGTCACCTTGATTGGTGAGGTCATACAACTTATCATTTCCCAACCAAAACTCATGGTCCAGCTCACCAAAGCCTTCTTTATAGCTCTGCCAGTTACGATAGAAGTCAACGGAACCATCAACACGACGTTGGAATACCTGTATATAATGTAAGAACGAAAAGAATAATTCCAAATTATTTTCAATAACATTTCAATGAGAAAGTGCATTTAACTTCTTTGTAGAACGAACCTAAGGAAGGATGACCTGTGAATGAGCAGTAACATAATCTTCCAAATTAAATCCATTCTGAACTGTAATTCACCCTTCTGTTAAGTGGCATGTTAGAGCAAAGTGAATTTCACCATCTACTACCATAGTTGATTGTTCACAGACCAAATGAAAACTGTTCTGCTGTCTGTGTGTGTAATAGATAATCAGACCAATGTTGGATACTGTTGCTAATGTCTGAACTCTGTCCCATTACAAATAATGGAATCTTACTTTCAAACTTCCATACTATTCGCTTTGGAAAAGAAACACCTGCAATGATTTTGGGCCCAGCTCTGGTTTGAAATGATTACTTCAACAAACCAAAACTGGCCTCATTTGCGGAGAGAACGGGCCTAGTATTGAGACAGACAGATTGCTTTTGTAATAAACTCTAAATCTATATCAAGAGAGCAAACCATCTACTCTGAATCTACTCTGACAATCCCCAATTTATAGACAATGGAATCAAACACTGTAATGATCTTAAGTGGTCTTATGGAGGTTCAAAGTTAGTAAAGAAAAGTAAGAGTAAAGAGATGACGTAAAGACCGATGGGAAGAATATCCATGACATGTATTGCAACAATCTCCATGGTTACACAATTACATTAGAAATTACTGAAGTTTATTGTGTCAGAACTTGTTTCTCATTCTAACGGATGTTTATTTGTTTCTAGCAAATTTCACTGCCACTTCAAATGTAGGCCTATAGCTGTAGGAACAGAACTCCTGACCCTTGCGTCACAAACTAATTCCGTACCAATCGTCCAAAGTGATTCTGCTGACCAGTGTGAAAGCTTTATATTAAATGATTTTATAACTGTCAATGAGAATGAGTGTATTACTATTGTACAGAGCACACCCTCGGGTGCTTATAATTTGACAATATGCACAGAATTTTGAGGCAAACTTAACCATATTTACGACATATAGGATATCATAGTCCATCCTCCTCCATCAGTCATATTATACATATACAATATATCGTCTATACTATAGGATGTCATACTAGACTTACCGTCCATGCTCCTCCGTCAGTCATATTATACATATACAATACATCGTCTATACTATAGGATGTCATACTAGACTTACCGTCCATGCTCCTCCGTCAGTCATATTATACATATACAATACATCGTCTTTACTATAGGATGTCATACCAGACTTACCGTCCATGCTCCTCCGTCAGTCATATTATACATATACAATATATCGTCTTTACTATAGGATGTCATACTAGACTTACCGTCCATCCTCCTCCGTCAGTCATATTATATACCGTATATACAATATATCGTCTATACTATAGGATGTCATACTAGACTTACCGTCCATGCTCCTCCGTCAGTCATATTATACATATACAATACATCGTCTATACTATAGGATGTCATACTAGACTTACCGTCCATGCTCCCCCGTCAGTCATATTATACATATATAATACATCGTCTTTACTATAGGATGTCATACCAGACATACCGTCCATGCTCCTCCGTCAGTCATATTATACATATATACAATATATCGTCTATACTATAGGATGTCATACTGGACTTACCGTCCATCCTCCTCCATCATTCATATTATACATATACAATATATGGTCTATACTATAGGATGTCATACTAGACTTACCGTCCATCCTCCTTCAGTCATATTATACATATACAGTACATCGTCTATACTATAGGATGTCATACTAGACTTACCGTCCATCCTCTTCCATCAGTCATATTATACATATACAATACATTTTCGTCTATACTATAGGATGTCATACTAGACTTACCGTCCATCCTCCTTCAGTCATATTATACATATACAATACATCGTCTATACTATAGGATGTCATACTAGACTTACCGTCCATCCTCCTTCAGTCATATTATACATATACAATACATCGTCTATACTATA
The DNA here is from genome assembly GCF_037975245.1 of Apostichopus japonicus. NCBI lineage: Eukaryota > Metazoa > Echinodermata > Holothuroidea > Aspidochirotida > Stichopodidae > Apostichopus > Apostichopus japonicus. The sequence goes on from NC_092562.1 coordinate 25,581,158, forward strand.
GGATGTCATACTAGACTTACCGTCCATCCTCCTCCATCAGTCATATTATATACCGTATATACAATATATCGTCTATACTATAGGATGTCATACTAGACTGACCGTCCATCCTCCTTCAGTCATATTATACATATACAATACATCGTCTATACTATAGGATGTCATACTAGACTTACCGTCCATCCTCCTTCAGTCATATTATACATATACAATACATCGTCTATACTATAGGATGTCATACTAGACTTACCGTCCATCCTCCTCCATCAGTCATATTATATACCGTATATACAATATATCGTCTATACTATAGGATGTCATACTAGACTGACCGTCCATCCTCCTCCGTCAGTCATATTACACATACAATATATCGTCTATACTATAGGATGTCATACTAGACTTACCGTCCATCCTCCTCCGTCAGTCATATTATACATTTACAATATATGTTCTATACTATAGGATGTCATACTAGACTTACCGTCCATCCTCCTTCAGTCATATTATACATATACAATATATCGTCTATACTATAGGATGTCATACTAGACTGACCGTCCATCCTCCTCCGTCAGTCATATTATACATTTACAATATATGTTCTATACTATAGGATGTCATACTAGACTTACCGTCCATCCTCCTCCGTCAGCCATATTATACATATACAATATATCATCTATACTATAGGATGTCATACTAGACTGACCGTCCATCCTCCTCCGTCAGTCATATTATACATATACAATACATCGTCTATACTATAGGATGTCCTTGACTTACCGTCCATCCTCCTCCGTCAGTCATGTTACAGAAGACATCAAATAAATCCCCATTCCAGTTAGTTGGTTTGATTGTGTAGATGCCATCGGTTGTATAACCAGCATTGAAGACATCCAAGCAGTCCTTTATCTAATTATACCATAACAAGTTAATAGCAAGCAAGCAATCCATGAAGTGACATATCTTATCTTATTATGGATAATATATGACCTTTGACATCAGTACACGATCATTCAGCTTTTTCTTCATACTTTTATTGGTGTATTAAAATAGGTAACAAAAATCCTACAGAACAATATGTTGAACAAGGAAGAAACATTAACGTCACATGGAAAGGAGGTTCCTTATCCTATACGCACTCCAATGGACAGACATTTTGTTTGGTGGTTATTCATACAATATAGCTGGAAGCATTGATGCCTTGATACTTTGTGTCGAATTCATTGCAAATCTCTGAAGATTCTAAGCTATTACAAACAGAATGTTCTAATTGGCTCTACTGATAGTGTTGATGTTTCGAAGATTCATGGAATTTACTTTAAATGCCAATCACAACATCTAACCTTCTCTCCTACAAAGAGTGACATCGTAACCGAATAGTTTCAAGGGTATCTTTACTATTGGATGACAAAGGGGAAAAAATATACCAATTTCAATTTTTTTTTCTATTCATTTACAGTATTCCAAGTTTATTTCTTTGCTGTTTCTGTGAGATCTCTCGTCTACACTGGAAGTGATAATTAACAGCCAACATACAGTATTGTACAGCCAGGCAACATCATAATTGCTCATATCATCATCAAAATTTGAATCTTAAATCTTACTCCTCAAACACAATATTCTCTTACTTCAAAATTGTATGTAATTAAGTGTGTAATTCTCACCACGATAGAAGGATCATCACCAGTAGTGGTTTCCATTGGGGTGGTCTGCACTGATTCGCTGGCTATCGTTAAAACAAGAAAACCCAAAAAATATCTCGTTTTGCTGACTCTTTACATCAGGTACGATAATTTAGTGATATACAATCATGCTGTACTATCTAAGTGTGCTCAAATTCGAAGTGCTTCAGACAGATCCTTTTAGAGATCAGTTCTGATAAATACATCAACTCATGGCTTGTCTACCGTGCCAGCGTATTGACAAATTCTACCAACAATTCCAAGTATGATGGTATAATACGGTAAACTAGGGATGGTTAGGGCATTAATTGTTCTCTGATAGGATAGCTAATTGATTAAGCTCTCGCTGATTTTTCTATTCTTCAGCTTCAGATTTTCATGGATGGTTTGACCGTTCTCAGAAATAGAGAGACTTTATACTTGCAAAGTTCGGGAGAATCTAACTGCTCGAAAAAAGGAAAAAGTTCCCTTACTTACGGCATGTGTTGAAGTAATTACCGTATAATTCCCCTGAACGGGTGCAATAACCCACGAAAGTGTCTGAATTAGATACAAAACTGATGTTTACTCGATCACATGGCAAAATTGGCGGTTTCCGTTAAGGCTTTGTAGATTATAATTGGGATTGAAAAAGTGGTTACAGTTTGACTAAAGAGGACAGCAACTACAGTGTCTATAACTGCAACTACATATGTATAACACAGTACGCGATTTAAAGACCAACTATGGAGACAAATTTTTTGGGGGGATTTTCCATTAATTTGGGAGTTTACATACCCATAATCAACATGTGTAAAAAATAATCTTCGAAAACCTTCTATAACCCATCAAAAAACGACCACGAAAATGGACATTTGGGTAGTCATGTGACATGAACCTCTGGAATGTCTGAAAACAGAGATTGACCCAAAGGAGCCTCTGGTCACCGTGTGACGTCATAATATGTATACCGCGAAAATCAAACGCTAAACTAGGCACTGTTTATACACAGATAGCGAAAAATTGTACTGTATTTGACTTCAACTTTCGAGCGTTTGAAAAGCTGTTAGCTTAAAACAAGAACATATGAAAGTAAACAACTAGTTTTAAGCAGAAAATTAAGTAAAATGGGTTATTTTATTAACATAAATTTCCACTCATATGGAGGCTGTCACGCCTGCATTGTATTTTAGCATTCCTTGTGGGTGGAAATTTCCACCGGGTAGCCTAGGCCTTTGCTAATTGAGGTGAACAATGGGGAAACGGGTTCTTCTCGGGTAATGTATGTAGATCCGAGCAAGTGCATAATGGGAAACGGGTCCATCGGAATTCGTAGATTGTGCTTTGGCGGGTAAGGGCAGGGGTCAACTTAAGGTCGCTATATAAGGATTGGGGTGTGGTTGGATGAGGCATTCTGTGTGAGTCTCACCACCGTCCGGTCTTCGCCGTCTTATTCCTCGGCTTCTGTGTGTTAGCCGTTATCCAGGCTTCTTTGTATGAGCCTAGGCTTCTTTGTATGAGCCTAAAGACTGGGAACGTTGATATTTTGTGGAGTTGCGTTTTAGCCTAAGCCATATCAGCGTATCCTGAGGATTACTGTGTGTATCCGTTCTTGTCTTATTCGACGAAATCATTTTGGACACATTTCTGTGTATATGTACACCGCAAAGGGCCGTTTTACTGTGTGTTACGTCCCTGGCCGTTTGACCAAGTTAATCCGGGATTTACTAATAGGACGATCCCGTCAGTTGATTTTTTTGTCCGTATTACGCATTTAATTGGTATCTGTATTGTTGATCGCACAGTAGGGTTTGTGGAGAAATTAATGTATTGTATTTTAAAGAGTCCTCGATCTATGGCTCGCAATTCAGTCAGTTTTTTAAAATGTTTGTCCATGCTTAGGCATACGAATTTGTAATTGTTTAGGGTCAAATGCGTTTAAAGCATTTAAGGTATTTTTAGGTCGTATAAGTGTGTACGAATTATAAGTTCGCCTTAGTGCCTTTGGTTGGGTTGATTGATTTTGTATATTATCATATGTAGTGGAACGGGTAGCTATTGCCAATTTGAGGGCGTTCTAACCATGTTCTGTTTCCAAACATCGGGCTGCCGCCATTTTGTTATTGTGATATATAGTATCGAGTAGCTATTATGTGTTTCATGGTAAGGGTTGACCCGGAGGTTCTTGGTATTATTTGGTAAATAGTGACACCATATTGGTTGTGTGTGGCTTGCTGACTTTACGTCAGATAGGGGCTATTGACGTCATAGTTTGACAATATTCGTTGGTATAGATATAAGTATAGCCATGTGTTTGCCATTTGGCGCATGCCTGAGAGTAGTTTTGTTGTGTTTTTGTCATATAGGGTTGCAGTGTTGGGGCCCGACGGCTACGCTGGTGTGAGGGGCTCGCCGTACCGTCTGGAGCTTCCTGCAGGGTACCAGCCGGAAGAAATCTAAGCGATAGGGAAGAAGTCTAAGCGATAGGGAAGAAGTCTAAGCGATAGGGAAGAAGTCTAAGCGATAGGGAAGAAGTCTAAGCGATAGGGGAGAATTAAGCGATAGGGCAGATCCTTAGTAGAGTTATTTGGAAGGGTTGGTTGGGTTAGCGAATGCTAACCGACGTGTGTATTTTTTGTGTTGGGTATATATATGTTTCTTTTGTCAAGACCAAAAAGTCATTGGTCGAGTTGTAAATAAATTATGTTTCATTTTGCAAAATTCCTGGTGGTCTGTCATTTATTTATGTCATTCGTCTCGGGTGTCGAACGCTAAGCAGATTGAGACGTGTCCAGGTGGGGGATTACTCCTTTACTTGTGACAGAGGCATCGTTTACATAGCGGACCGTCAATAGGTACGTACGGTACAATATACTGTAGAGCATGCAAGCAGCTTGCCGATTCCGTAATACAATTTGATCGCAAGATACCGCAGACTGAACAGAAGAATATACCTAAAAGATGCCTCATGCGTGATATGTGACGGGAAAATAGTTTACGTTACTGTCACCGAATTACCCCCCAAAACACTAAACATAATCTAACAACTACGAGAAGACAATGGCCCGAATCGACCAGGGTAGCATATACATGACTAAGCTTCAGCTGAACATAGTGCTCACTCGTTCCAAAAGTACAAACACAGAAAAAGTATCCTGTCAATAAACCAAATTTAGCAGTGAATATCCAAATCCACGCTTCTCGTTCAATCCTGGGCGAAATACTACCGTGACTTTGTGTAGTTCCATAGAGTTAGGTCTAGTTGAAACAGGCCTTGACCAGTACCATCCCACAATCACAAGACAGTCACTAACGAAATAAAACGTCCGATCGCTATATAGTACCGTTTTATTCCACTCCTTGGACCATGCAGATGCCGGAACAAACGTAACGGACAATATAACACATGTATCACGAACTCACGATACTGGAATACGACAAATGACATGGATAAATGCGATGAAATCCTAACATGACTATTAACATACCCGGTGGGAGTTGTAACTCACTACATGTACTAACAATGCTACCTATAGGCACGGTCTATATACACGGTCTACATTGCGTGATATAATGTTACATGTAAGAACGGCCAGGGCGTGTTTACGAGGAGACTTGAAAGGGTCAATTTCACATTAGCTATGTCCGCCACAGCTGTCGAAAGTATATGTTTCTCAGAATGAGACATTTGCAGCATACACTGAGGCAGGGTCATGCATGTGGACTCATGGGCATGAGATACTCCGGGTGCTGACAAATCTTTCCTCGTTGATCTCACAAAATTGATCCAAAGTCTACGGCGTTTTACGTCAGTTCTTCTACTCGGAAAGCTAAAAAAGCTGATGCTTTTGTTGGCTGAGGTATAACTACAAGCTCCAACAACACAGAATTCTGGCATTTCGGGGAAAAAGGAGTATATACTATCGTTGATGTTTTTGGCAGCTCAAGTATACAACTTTACACACTAAAAGTATTGTTGTGAGTGCGTTATACCAACAGTGACGTCACATGGTCACCTGATGTCTTAGGAATGTTTCAGGAATGTCTGAAAAAGGTTTCCTACAAAGCTGACTTTTCTTCCCATTTTTCACGTAGTTAACGTCCGAAATTGGTACAGTTAATTACAGCAATGTAATTGGAGTGAGTTAGGGATTATATACATGCAAAATGGTGGGATTTTATGTTCATTGAAAAGTCTCCATAGTTGGTCTTTAAGGGAACACAGGGAGTCACCGTACACAAACAAAACAAGAGGGCAATTTACTGTCTTTGCGTGAAGTCAGGATGGTATGGTGATTACAGTGAACCAATGCATATATCTCTGTATCTATAATATTATAGGTCTAACAATACAGGCTAACCATATAGTTTTCACAGATCTCTACTCTATCAAATTATGGTAAATTTACCCATTTTAAAGTTATGTCTGTTTCAGTCCCAATGACTGAACATGTACACAGACTTAACGTTTCTCTGGCTGGCAGTGGGTTTTTTGTGTCAGTTCACGACTCAAGCTGCACAGTTTTAATAATTATTGTAACTAATCACCCAGACGAAAATAATTCCTGGCTTTTAAGCAAGAGTCAAGAAAACCCTGGGTTTCCCTGGATATCCAAGCTTTATTCCTGCCTCAGGTAGCCAGGATTTTGAAAGTCCAGCCTTTTCCTGGCTTCATCTAGGCTCACAAGTCCACAGTAGGCAGGAAAAGTGAGGGCAATGCTATCCTGGTTAGGCAGGAAAAGCCAGGATTTTGAAAGTCCAGCCTTTTCCTGGCTTCATCCAGGCTCACAAGTCCACACTAGGCAGGAAAAGCGAGGGCAATGCTGTCCTGACTGGGCAGGAAAAGCCAGGAATTTGAAAGTCCAGCCTTTTCCTGGCTTCACCCAGCCTCACAAGTCCACAATAGGCAGGAAAAGAGAGTGGAATGTTGTCCTGGCTAGGCAGGAAAAGCCAAGCTTGCCTTTTACCCAGTATAAGCTGGTTGTAAGATGGTCAGATCTTACATAAAGTTTTCTTTTGTACCATAGTTTTACTTGTTTATTAGTGCAGAGCTCACTGTACAGAGGGCTATACATTTGTACAGTATATTTGTAAGCTGTTTTGTGGTCGCGGGGGGGGGATTAAGATTTCTCTCTTCTGGGTTGCTTAGCAACTATCTTTGTTCTTCCTGGAAATTAGCTCTCACAGGAAAAGGGGTCTGTGTATATATATTATAGGAACAAAAGAGTTTTGTGAGGGTATAGGGAGTTAGGCAGTTGGCCATGAGTATTGGAGCAAGACAGTTGCAAAAGACGAGAAATATAGTTTTAATGCTGGATAGTTTGTTTTGAACCTTAATTTATAAAATTAAGTTAATACTGTAGTCCTTATTATTTTATGGAAGGAGTGATATTCACCTGACAGTTTGGCATGCGTTTTACTATAAAGGACATTATTTACTATAAAGGATATTACTTACTTAGAGGATATTATTTTACCATAAAGGATATTCCGGGACACCATTTGTTATAACTGACATTATTTTACTGAAAGGACACCCTGGGACACTATTGCTTATTAATTAAAGGATACTATTTTGTTGGGATCGGACATTTATCATACAGTTTATTCTGTTCAACTATACTGATGTCGTGGAAGATCTAATGTCGTGGAAGATCTGTACCTGATGTCACCAGCACACCAATCACCAGAACAGATTTATAAATTAAGTGTATTAACTTTAACATTTGGGTGCACCTCTCGACTTTAAGTCGTTTTATTTAATTCTTTGACTGGGCTCAGATCAGCTGTATATTGTTTGTTATTCATAATTATAATTTATTTTGATCCAATCCAGTTGAGTGTTCCATTTTTATGTGTCTTGTTCTGTGTTTGGTCATCACACCAAACCCAGAGTTCTCTGACCAAGAACAAACGTTTATTTTCAGTCGCTAACACCCTTACATATACATATAATTCATGATTTTAAAGTTATGAAAATTTCCTATACCACAAACACACTAACCTCCTATAGGTAAAAGTAACTGCCAACTAGCCAGCAAGATAATTTATATAGGGTAAGCATGGACACCTGGCTTTTCCGGTTTAATACTGGGTATGTATACCTGGCTTTTCCTGGCTCCTCACTGATATAAACAGGGACCTGGCTTTTCCTGGGTAATCCTGGGTGTGCATATACCAGGCTTTTCCTGGTTTTTCCTGGCTCTTCACTCACACACTAGACACCTGGCTTTTCCGGGATAAACCTGGGTTAACCATCCAGGCTTGTCCGGCCTTAACCTGGCTCTAAATGAGTTATATAAACCAGGCTTTTCCTGTCCGAATTACCATTTTCAAGCCCAAGAATTTCCCCGGATTTCCCTGGGTTAAATCCAGGCTTTTCCTGGCTTATATTCCAGGGAATTCCAGGGTTTTCCTGCCTTAAATTCGTCTGGGCAAGGGGAAATAGTTTGTCATGTGACATATTTAAAGGAGCACAATTTGTTAACATAAAACAGTCATTGTCTGTGCTCACTAATCATCCAGTGTGCAGGGGTGCGTTGTAAGAGTATGGGTCGTCACAACTATGAAAATTAGGTTCCGACAGTAGAGTCGGGCAGGGGAGGGGGGTTCAGTCAGGGCAAGTGGGGCTAGCTTTTAAGTTTTACAGCAATAAACAGGCTTCCTCCAGTTTTTAATGCTCTGATTTTGCTCTCTCTACTGTACATCCTTAAGATGTAATGTCGGAAATTTATTGTTTGTCAATGTTATTAACACATTTCAGATCCAAAAAGTGTAACAAAAATCAATAAAAGACAATGTGGCAATGGTCTCAAAGAAAGAGGCTCAGGTGAACTTGTAAGCATGAATCCTTCCTTCTTCCCTTGCATAGGAGACTTCCCGTCACATTGTAAATAGTGGTGAAACAAATAAATATACAAATACAAATACCTAACATCTACATTTACTGTACCTTCCCTGACAGTCGAGCCAGTTGTTTCACTGCTAGTAGTTTGCTTTGGGGTGGTCTCCACAGGTTTGCCTGAGTACATATTAGTAGCTATCAGTAGGTCAAAATACAGACAATAATATTGTCTCAAGAAGAGATGATTTTTACCATGAATTAGCAAAGGCAATACAAATTAGGCCTATGTGTTCAGTATGTACGTATGAAAGGTACAACATAATATGATCACAAACGAGCTATATGTGCTTAAAGTGAATCAAAAGAGAAGCTTCTTTATTTAATGTTACCGCAGCCCCTTTACCCTTTATACCCACATATACTGCACGCCTAGTTTGCAATGGTAGGTTCATTGGCAATGACGTGACGCTACCATAATCAACTTGTTCCAAAAGTTGCCTTTCCTTATGCTCAAACCATGTCTGAAATCACAAAATTGACCAACTACAGATATACATACAGTGCCACACAAAATGGCTACCATCACACTGCATACTTCTAATAGATCTTGATATTTTATCAATTCTTAAGACAGCAATATCCTGTTCATAATTTAGGTTCCTAGCACAATTTACTGTAGCAAATTATGGTCACCACACATTCACTGAATGTTGTACTCAAAGTGGTGCATCAAGTATTCTATTTTATTTGAACTATAACCAACTTATAAAAGAAACTGATTAGGATAAACTTTTATAAGCTGAGACAATTACAACACAAGAAAATAGTTAAGGGGAATATCAAAGTATAAGGGCCCTGTGGGTAGGGATGCACCGGATATCCGGTCCGGCCGGACTATCCGGTTCCGGTTTTTGAAAAATATCCGGCCGGATCTTTTTCAAAATCTGGCCTGAAATATTCCTTAAAAAGGTGTTGGTATTAAATCAATGTAAACTATTTCCAAAAATTAATAAAAACATTCAAAGTAAGGAAAAAAGTAGGTTTAACATGTTTCATTTAATTTTCTCAATGGTCTGACCCAGTTTCTAAAGATCAACCAAAATAATACAACTACTGTAATAATATGAAGCTATATACAACAAATACAGTTTGCAGTGAATCATTTCTTGCAGCCTTCATCAGTTTATTATTGTGCAGTTAAAATAGACCGTACTTATCAGTCAAAATACTGTTCCATTGATTCTTTACTTTCCCATTATTGTTGGCATTCATGTTTTCTCTGAATTTTATGTGTGAAACAATCTCTTATATGGTTAAATACATCTGATTTTTTTTTAACAAACATGTGCATTAGGACCTTAAGAAGTCAAAACAATGGATCTTTTGGTGGACCACTACAGTCCATTTCCTGTCTAGAAAGCTGTCAATTGTTACTCATTGTTTGTGGTCATGGCAAAATGCAAATTGTAATCTTGGCACTTTTATAAATAGATGAAGCAATGGACTAGAAGAGTTTCCACCAAATGGGGTGCCAGACCCAGAAAAAACAGTATCTAATTTTCTCACAGAAAGAGATACAGTATCTCTTGTCACCATGAAAGTTCCTAAAAGTTCATGATAAACCTAAATCATTAAGTGTTCTAATGAACATTCAATTCCATTTTAAAGGATAGATAAAAGATAGATAAGAAGTTTCTTCCACTTCTGGAAAGATACAATGCTTTTTTTTTATTTTACAGATAATATTGCAATGTAAAAGTTTGTTACCAAATAATGAATAATAAAAGACAATTCTAATTCCAGATAGTAGTGTTATTACGACAATTAAATAATCTTTTTATTCAGTATAAAGTATGAGATTTGTGAAATGTAGCTTCCCGTTTATATATATATTGTAGTTATTTTATTAAGGAATGTAGATTACACCACTTCAAGTTATATTTAATCTCATAAATGGGGTCTTAATTTCACCTTCTTTATAATATGCGTATACCTCTCCTAAGATTTGCTCCTTGTTTCATACTTCTACTTCTTATTAATGATTTTCTTTTGTGTAATGAAAAAATCCGGTTCCGGCCGGATTTTATCCGGCCGGATTTCATAACTATCCGGCAAAATCCGGTTCCGGCCGAATCCAAAAATTTGGATCCGGTGCATCCCTACCTGTGGGGGTTAGTGTTGAGTCATTAGTATTTAACTCATCCAGTGATGGTTGCTCATTGTTGTATTCTGAATCCAAGACATATCGATAAGATTGCCGTGGAATCTTGAGTTTGTTTGCCGAAAATATAAAACATAGCCGACAACTTAATTCAGATGGTTAATTAATTATGAAAATTAGTAGTTAGAGATGAAGAACATAATGTGATTGTATATAAAACAAGAATATATTTTAATTTTATTATCTTATTTGTGTCATTATAACAAAATAAATTGTTTCATAATTGAGTCTAACCCTGCAAATAGAATGAATTCAACAAAACAATATATTTCTATCTTATTAGATGTTTGTGATGTTTGTGATATTTGAAATAATGTTATGGGAACTTAATAAAATAAATATCACATTTTGTTGTTGTTGGCTGTTTCTTATATCACTGGTTAAAAATTAGAAGTTCATAATGGGCACACCATACAGTATATTTGACATTGCTTTTCCATAAAGACGACATAAAATTGATTAAATAACCCTCGAACCGCCTCAAATAAAAAATCCTTTCACAATCTTACCGGTATTAATGTCAATGACTATACAGTCCCTATCAAAGACCTGCATGCAACATCAATTGTAAACGCATAAAGCACTATATGTTGTTATAGCTTACGTGATAGCTAGCTGGCATTGGATGTAACTTTGGTACAGATAATGTGAACAAAAAATATGATACTAATATCATTTAACTTGACCGCAGAAACTGGCTGAAGGTCCCGAGAAATATGAAAAGATCAGTGTAATGCGCAAGGAGAGGGGGGGGGGGCAGCAACGGGAACGCCCAATCACCATCAGATGTTATGTCGTCTGAGGATGGTCTAAGGAGTTAAACCCCTCTCCTTTATAGTGTTATAGTTCGCAAATTTTGAAATTTTTCAAACGCTTCAATTGTAACATACTTACATACTACATATGTGTATGTAAATTAAGTTAACACATTTGTGTATTATTCTATCTTTCAGTGGGTGGGTGGTGGGACTGGGGGGGGGGCTTATTTCCCTTGATTTTATTAGGGGAGGGATAGAATTTTATGTGTAACGCTCCTGATGTGGTCACCATGCCCTGACCTCAGTCAAGGATTATGACATTTTTGTTTGAGAAAGAATAAAACGACGCCTCCGGGCTGAGGTTGACGGCCTTCAATAAAACGTCAATTCCTAAATCGGTAACAGAATCCCCCCCCCCCCATCAACTTCCAAATCCTGCGCACGTCACTCTAGTGGAATTTTCCTAAACTGTAACGGTTAGTGTATAGATTTAGTTTACTGCTTCGTTGTTGAACTTACCTTCTTTTGTAACATGGTCATTTGGTTTCGGTGCTGCCCCTGGGCATGGACCAGGATTGTAACGAGCAGCTGTTGAACAAGAATCACATGAAACATTACAGGAATAGTTACGATAAATTTATCAACAAGTTTTATTTTATTTTACAAGCGGGAAATTGTTCTAATTCTTTTCTAAAGTGTGTATAATTCATGTAATCGTTTTAAATTATTGAATCAAAATAAAGAAAACTTCAAATAAAAATGAATTTCTTGTATGCTATGACAACGGAGACCTAAAGCAAATAATGTTAAATGACGTTTTCAGCATAGGCGTAGGAAGGTACTATTGAGTGGGGGGGGGGGGGGGTTGGGCTGAAAACTGATGGCCGACCTGGGGGAGGGTCTAAGGGGAAATTGGAAATTTTTTGCATCTCCAGGTGGCCTCAGATGCAATTTGGTGCAATATACTGTAGCACACTTCAGCACCCACTCTATTTTGTAAATAATTTTGCATTTTCACCTGGCCTTAGATGCAATTTGGTGCTCCAAATGAGATTTTTTTCTCATTTGGAAATGAAAAAAGGGTTTTCTGACTTGCGAAGCGGGGGTCGGAATGACACTTCCGCCCCCCATATTTTTCACTGGGGGCTGGCGCCCCCAGCCCCCCGTTTCCTACGCCCTTGGTTTTCAGTCCGAGAAATAACCAGGTAGTGGACCACCTTATTGCTGCAATAGACAGGTAAGCATTCAGGGGGGTAGGAAGCTTCCAAAAATTCCAGGGGGGGAACAACATCAGAGGGGCACTTTCTCATTCCATAACCACCATTCGTTATGCTATAAACCGATACACATGCCGGCCAATGGCCATATAACTTAAATATATATGATGTGTTAGTATGCTATCAATACTGTTATGGTGCACATGACTCTATCAACCTATCTGTACTTCTCTCCATCCATAATTTAGAACTTTCCAAAAAAATCCTTCTGTGTTCATTCGTTGAATAAAAGTCTTATAGCAACCTCGGTTAAATCCAAGTCATCGGTCTTAGATTTGTGTACATTCGATAACATCAGACTGTTGTATCTCTTTTGTGACATTGTGCTTCTTAGATAATTCTTTAGAAGACGCTGTGTGGAGAACGATCTTTCAGCTGAAGCGGTACTTTTATGAGCCAACAAATATAAATGAATGAGTTTTGCAAGTTCTGAAAGTAAGGGCTGGACATTTGGGTGTTTCTGCTACATAGCAGAAATGATTGTGCTCATTGATGTAATTCTTTTCACATCAGGAAATTGCTGAAGAATAGTACCCCTTAACAACCTACTGTAAGCTGTACATCAAGCTGCGGAAAATCAATGTCACTGGTGTCTGTTTTCACAAACTGATCTGATATCTTAAAAGCTATGCCATTTGCTGCATTTAGAATTATAATTTCCTCCATATGGGTTAGTATTGTATATGACCCTGCAATAATTCCAGTGAATCTCCTTTGTAGTACAGCAAGGCATGCACCAATAGCCTCAAAACTCTAGACACAGAAGTAGGATTGGCATCATCAAGTGTAGAATAATATCCTAGTAGAATGAGCTGCAACATTGATTGATTTTCATTTATTGTTAACCGTGCTACAAAAAGATATGGGATGCCATTTTAGAATAGCATGTACAGACTAAAACTAAATAATTAATTTAATATATTAAAATTAACAAAGGCTTAAGATATTCAAAAAGACAGTTCTTCATCAAAGGGGCACATTTTATTTGCCAGTAGGGCACATTTGCTATATTGGAAAAAAGTGGGGGTTGTGCCCCAGTCCCCCCCCCCCCCGCCCCTGATCCTACCCCTCTAAGCAGATCTATGTGAACACTTACTTCTTCTATATTGAGAAGCTTTAAAACTTTAATTATCTCATCATACAGGAATATTTAGAGGGATATCTTCCACTGGCTAAAGTTATCTGCTTCATACAAATTCTTGACATTTTCTGTATCCTTAGGGAAAACCCACACCCTCATAGGATGTTATAAGGTGACGATATGACTTTTTACAAAATGAAGTGGAACTTTCTGAATGCATCTGGCAACAAAAGAGTCAATGATGTGATCATGGCAATCCAACGGAAAATGTTTTTTGCTTTTCTGTATGATTTTTAACTAACGTTTCTACAGAGAAAATTATTTCTACTAAAAAAAAACAGTTGCATTTTGTTGAAATTCTAAAATGGCAGAGAACCTTGACAGCTAAGCGAACATTCCAACTATATCAAGGATAAATGAACAAGAAGATTATCATAGAAAAATAAAGGTTTTGAAAAACATTTGCCGTAATGACATCACAGATTACCCACTGCGATCCATCCCAGGGAAGAATGAGGGGTTTGACCAGGCGAAATTAGTTCCATTCAATCGACCATATCATGAGTTAGGGACAAGATTTTGAGATGGGATCCTTGACTGACAATGTGCTCTAACTCTGCCCTTGTACAACTTGCTAAGCATTTCGTATGACTGTAGTGATTTAAATTACGAATTTCGAATGAAGCGATAATTACCTTTGATGAAGTATTATTTATTATAAATAATTCATCGTTTCGACCCATGTTAATTTAAAGGGATATTCCGTTGGCAGACGAAGATAATCTTGTATTAAGAGGGACTATATTGCAAGCTGACAAAAAACGGAAACTTGACGTTTTGGCGAGATGTATCTCGACAAAGATACATTTTCAGATTTTGAACGATTTGGTATCATCTCCATACATCCCGGAAAAAAACGTCAATTGTCAACTTCTTTTCATATTGGCGCGTTGTTGCATATATCTCATCAATATGTCCCTTCTACGCTTCCGTACATTTATTACCACGGGTTCTACTCCAATAACAATAAGAAGTATAATATGACGCCAACCTGAAGTTGGCAAGGTGCCAGGAATAAGCAAAGACAATCATAGCTTATAACTTTGAAATTAAGGTGCAAACACAATATCACTAAACAAATCATATGTATGTAAATAGATCACAGAAATAAAATTTAAATGTCAAGAACATAGGGAATGAATAAAAAAAACATGTCCCACCAAATACATGCCATGTTTGTCATTATATGAAATTACTTCCTCTCTATATCAGTTGTTCACTTGCTCTTGTAATGTAGTGCTAGGCAGTTCAACAAAATACCTGCTTGCTTTAATAATTGAGTTCTCTCATTTTTTGTATATTTACCAACGTAAACCCATGTACGTTGTATGTTCCATACTGTAGTCTGTAGGATATTACACTAGCGACCGGGATTTTCCCAAAAAAAATTACTCTTTTTCTTAACTTGTTCGAACATTTGTTATAACACCTTTCAGTGGGAAACTTGAAGATTTGTTTCTTAACCAATGAGCAAGTTATGAAAAGAGATTGACATAGTTCTGCTCCTATGAAAGGTGGTCTGGCGGTCAATCTCAATAAAAAAATAACTTATTGAACATCAAATGTTGAATTCCGAAATGTTTAATTGCAAATACTGGAGGGAAAAAACAAGTTAAAGGTTCCACCGATCATTTGTTGACTTTGGTTTCTCCTATTTACTGATCTTTTTGCAATATGAAAGTAAATTAAAACAAGCGAAAGCTTTTCTGCTAGACGACATTGGCAACCACGATTGGCACACGCATATAGGCCTACCAGTGTTGAGTGTGGATAGCTAGGCCTAACATTAGGCTATGCAGCCCTTATATGCGTGAATCAGTTAGGTGACCTTGTAGTATTGAACTGACCTTGCTTGCCAACGTTAGTAGTTGTGAGAAGTACACACTCAAATGACGAGATGCAGTTGAAAATAAATTGTTATATCCAACGTGTTTGTCCTCTTTGTGTTGTTCTTATTGTTTTACTTCAATTTAACAGTAAAGGATATGGAGAAAATCCTTTCAAACACATTGAGCACAGTTCGTGTTCAAAAAAATCGTTAAAACTTGAAAGGTACATGGCGCAATCCACAATACCATACGACATGTACAGCCGCGCACGCAACTGGCTGGCTCAGAACACATGACTAGCAGTGAGAAAACATTTGAGCAGGGCTCTGTTAGTTGAACAACAAAGATGCAAAAAGTAACATTAGACCAATCACAGTCTATTATTCACAAGATACACCTGGCGTCAGGCAGGCTTGAGTCAAGGAATACTAATTAGGAGTTAAAATGTTGCATATATGGCTGGAAATAACAGATGTTGCTGTTGGACAATTTTTCTTTGTACGCTAATAGATTTTATTTTCTTTGCAAGTTTCCTTTCACTATTTCTTATCAATTATCGCTAGACAAGGCGACTCTCAGTTGGTTGTTCGTTTACGTTGAGGAACACGTGTTTCCTATTTAACGTAAACAATTTATAATCTTTGCCCACCTATTACCCCGCTTTTGCCAGCAATATTTTTCAACTTGTACTTGAAAGTGTAGACGGCAAATTCTCTTCACTCCTTGAAGAGGAATTTATTTTACCGCCAAGACACCACCCGCGAACATGGCTAGAGCCTCGTGCAATTGGTACCTTCGAACACTTTGTCAGCCACTACTGAATTTATTGGACCAATCATATTGTAAAGATTTTTTTTTTACGATCTCCAATTAGTCATAATGGGGTTTACGCTAGGCCATAATCTCCGAAAATATAACATCTTAATAGCGTGAATATGGGGGTATAGAGCAATTGATTTTCTCGGGAGGGGGCATTACATTAACATCTACGTTTAGGAAGTTTCTCCATCTGGGGAAAATTTGTTATCTATTAATTCCAACGAATTCTATTTTATCATCATTAGCAGGTTGAACAGTAAGCAACCGACCGAGCAAACCCTTCCTTAGTTAACAGAAATTCTTAGACGATTGTAAGTAAATAGTTACTGTCATTATCAGAGTAGTTTTCTTGCTGACTAGACCATCGGGTGATCGGGTTGACCCGTGAGTTTTTTTCACGAACTTGAAATTCGTAAAGTCTAGTAAACACAAGTCAAACGATAATTGTACGTGATGTTAAAACTTTAAGAAAGAATTTCACTAACACATTTCTTTTCGATATTTTTACTTTTAAGTTAAGTTAAGTTAACGTGGGTAATAAAAAGAGAGTCATGAAGACAGTAACGTTCCTTGAATTTATTCTCCTTATTTTTTACCCGTTACTGCGAACGAACTAGACTTTTACAGCAGTGTTGGTATAGCTTCAAAAATACGCATCTTAGCGATCGCGACACCTCCGTCAGAGATTTGAATGTTTTCAATGAAATTCGGGAAGGGGAAAAAAAAGGTTTTGAGCCAGATTCGTTTTTTTTTTGCAAGAAAAAAAACGGTTTGGGGTTTTCACGAAACCGTGCAAGCTTAGTTGGGGGACTCTTAGATGAGCAATATCGAGTGAAACGGGTAAATGTTTTTACCCAAGCCTAGGCCTATATAGCTACCTTAAGTCGGATTGAACAACATAAATGTGTTTTTTTTTGGAGGGGGCGGGGAGGGGGAGGGGAACTGGCAACGCTGGCTTATAGTCATGCAGTCCAATTGTGCTGGAAGTATAGCATGTAACATTTCACCTTAGCTCTTATACGAAGATAACTGGTATGACCTTGGGATCGTTGAAGGGAACTCCGTCATTAGGGAGATCTGGAGGTCCATCCCCACAAAAAGAAAAGATAAATGTGACGTTATGCATTTCTGAGGTAATCACTTGTAGGCTATAAATTATGTATACCATTATGTCGACATGGTTGTTCCCAGAACACTATTACTGTTGTTGGGCACTTAATGTATATCATTGTTAAAAAGGTACATTTTGGTAAAATTAAGCCTACCTTGAGACCTTCCTCCAAGAAGCAGAATGACAGCAATCAGAAGATGAATAAATAAAGGTGATCGACACTGCTTTAATCCTCCTTTCTCCATTTTGAACAAATCCAGAGGCAGAAAGGGAAAAACAATCTAAGTTTATCAAATGTGTCTTTTCCTGTGGTAAGTAGGTACGTATCATGTATGTCTTGCCGTTCTGTGATACTAATGAAGAATTACTGACCGTTTGCCAGTATTTATTACCATCTTCATAAAGCGTCCAATAAAGTCACCCATATAGTGACTTTTAATTGGTCATGATGGTGGATGACGTATGTAATGTTTCATGCATATTCAAGTTCAACATTGTAAATATGGAGCTGGTTGTACACAATTCCGTATTCACATCACATCAATTAGTTGATCACGATGTAAGTCTGGAAGCTGATGAGCGGTCGATTGTTTTACAGACGATACCCCAGACAATTTGAATATGCAATGAAAATTGCTTAGTCTCAATTGGCTGTTTATGCCTTCAATGCGCAGATAGATTGAACACAGCTAGTTAGATTTGAAGCATTAATTCTCTTCTTTGTAAAACAAGTCTTGTGAAAATGATTGGTTGTTGCTGCCCTTCGAGGTTTCTACTCCCCCCCCCCACACCCCCACCCCTTCCTACCATCCCTCGATTGAACTTTCTTCCTACGCCTCGGATACCACGATTCTCTTGAAAAGTGACCAAATACTATAAATGACGTTTTTAGCAAAACACATGTGTATCCGCATATATAGTTCGTAAAGGGAGACTTCTGGTAACCAATGAGCATGGCAGTAATGCCATTTATATATCACAACAATATTAGTGAATCATTAAAACTTGAATTTGCACGTGATATCTGTCAGACCCCGATCAGCCCTTTATTGTTCTACAGCTAACAGTAGGGGCGCAACAACTGTTTTTTACCGGGGAGAGGGGAAGGGTAAGATGAAAAACTTCACATTAAGAGGATTCCAAAATTCTTCCGACTGATTTAGGTAGGGGCATAGAAAGGGTACAGTACTGTACTCTTGTTTAGCCAGTAGGTATGATTACCTCAAAAAAACCTGAGCACGACTCAATTACCCTTGAAGGGAACATTTTCGTTTTCCAATGCCGAGTGAGGAACAAGTGACATCTTGACGAAAATTACCATTTCCTCGAGTTGCTTCTTGCACTTTACCTGTTTACTTGTACAAAGTCATTGCTATATATAGTTTATGCAAAACATCATTAACATGATATCTTGGAATCACATTTAACATTTATGAGTTGTTGCGTTATATAAACTAAACTTGACAAAACAAGATTTTTGATGACAATTCTACTAACATGACATTTTGACGAAAATTATCAAATGGTCGAGATATCGCGTAACCCATACCATGGGAGCTGTTATCTGATTATACCTATACACGGAAAGTCTACACAAGTGTCCTTTCAGAACCAAGTTTCAGAACTTTTCATGATCACTTGAAAGCATATACGTATGTAAACAGTTAGAAAGCGGTGGCAATGACAATTATGTATTCATATACCTATTGTGATTGAGTGTTGTGTAAAAAGTCGCAAGTCTTATATAGAAAACTCAAAACTGTAATATAAAACGGAAGTTCTTAATTAATTTCTAGTAAAAGGGGCCATTAATGATCGTCACAAACTTTTATAAAATATTCCATATTGATGAAAAAAACCAAAAAACAGATCATAATCAGAGTTTTTTATTGACTTTTTTGAGGATGTTATGGCAACGGATTATATTTTCCCTGATACCAGTCGGCGATAGATAACCAAACTTATTAAAAGGCTATTCCATGGAGAAAGTATATTTTTGGACTGATGAAAGAGGAATACAATCTAAGCTTCCAATTGAAGTTTGAACTCATTTCCTAGGCAACGTTTTCAGTTAACACCAGATTGATCAAATATTCCATGAAAAAAACAAAACAAAAAAAGACCATAATCAGAGTTTGTTTATTGACTTTTTTGAGGTTGTTATGGCAACGGATTTTATTTTCCCTGATACCAGTCGGCGATAGATAACCAAACTTATAAAAAGGCTATTCCATGGAGAAAGTATATTTTTGGACTGATGAAACCTTTTGCCCCTTTCTGTAATTTATGTTGAGACTAGTTGAGACTAGTGGAACAGAGTTGTCTGATGATCGCTCAACGCGTGAAACTCTGAGTCAATATATATATATATATATATATATATATATATATATATATATATATATATATATATATATATATATATATATATATATATATTATATATATATATATATATATTATATATATATATATTTATATATATATATATATATATATACACCCCTCACCCCCTTCTCACCCTCTTATATCCCCCTCGCCCTCGAACTCGATAATCTTGTTCATATACGATACTTTTCTTTCTACATCTTCTACAATACGTATAAGCAATAATACAACCGTCACCTTGTATGCAATTCAGAAAAGGCTATAAGAAAGCCTTGTCGTTAAACATTGGCAAGCAATAATTGATTCATTTATTAACGTAACGTTAAGTTTGACTTGACATGACTCTTCGACCGAGGAGCCGAGGATTATAGTTCATTTCGTCTTAAATGTTTACAAGAGGAACAATTAATAATCAGTAATCGCACAAAATGAACTAAACTCGGGCTATGATTTTTTTATGAGGTGGTAATAATCTTGAAGCGAGCCACTTTTTTTGTAATAATGTAGAATTTTGAAGCCGTGGTTGCTTCTATCAAGATTAATTAATTGGTTTTCTGCTGTCTCTTTAAATTATTACAATTTTTTTATTATTATTATTATCACCACAAGCATTGTAAATATACTTTGATGTAAATACATCTATTCTTAGAATTTTCTTATAAAGTTTCCATATTGATATTTATTATCGTCATATGGCTTTATCACTGCTTTGCATATATGCCTATTATTAATAAAAATGAGCAAGGTTCAGTATGGCCTATATACGGTATACAAAGCAAATTTTGAAGGAAAATGTAGAGAGATCTTTTAGAAACAAATCATCTTTTTTGATGATTAATTTTGAAAGTGTCTAAATGGTTTGTATCATATGACTAATTATTTCAGTTTTGAATATAATATTTCCGCGTAGACGTGTGTATTCCAGAAAGAAAAAGAAAGAAGTAGGTATTAAAATATTAAAAGTTATCGCGTCCTCATATATAGGCCTACTTGTAACGAACATAATTTATTATGTGCAAATAAAGATTTATTTTCAATATTGTATCCCGTTACTGAACATTTATGTTAATTATATCGTTTTCAATGTTACCTACATAAAAAGAGCAGCGAATCAAATTTTATGAGATGCAGGTAAACATTTACAGATTTACAGATATAAATCGAACGTAACGTATACATGCGCATGTAGGGAATGGTTACCCCCGCCCCCCCCCCCCCCTCCGTGCACGGACTCCCATGGGGTTTATGCGAGACCTGGATATGAGTATAAAAATTAATTAGCAAACAGCATACTGCCTTGAGGGAAAACACTTTCTTCACCTTTTCCTCAGCTTATTCTATCCGAAACAACACATATAAATATATATATATACATATATATATATATATGATAATTTAATAATATATAGGCCTATATATATAATGAACAGTATATATTTAAGCTCCGACTGAGAACGTGGATTTTATGAGAACGTGGATTTTATTTTCAGACTGAGAACGTGTATTTTATTTTCGGACTGAAAACGTGTCGGACTGAAAACTCGTTTTTTCGGACTGAAAACGTGTATTTTATTTTCGGACTGAAAACGTGTATTTTATTTTCGGACTGAAAACGTGTCGGACTGAAAACTCGTTTTTTCGGACTAAAAACGTGTATTTTATTTTCGGACTGAAAACGTGTCGGACTGACAACCTGTACCCAGTAAAGGACGGCGAAGCCGTCAATCTACACGATTTAACAAGCTGGAATAGTTGCGCATTAACAGCGGGTATAAATATCTGTATCGGTTTATTTATACTTATGTTTATTTCCGTTGGCAAGAAGGGGATATGATGTTGAACGTGGGGGAGGGTGTGTGTGGGGGGTGGGGCGGAGGAGGGTCCCCTTTGTAGTGTTGAAACAATGCTACATTTTACGTCTATCTTCGTGTATCACATGATTACTATCGACACGATCAATCAGTCCTGTCTCTCACCTCCTCTCATGCACTGCTGTATTTCCTCCCCTCTGTTTACCCTGTATTTTTTTAATTTGCCGACTCCCCTTCCCCCCCCCCCCAACCCCCCAAAAAACAAAAATATATGTTCACAATGGTTAACAATTCTATAGTCCCAAGCAAAACACAGCTTGTTGTGGTGAACGTTCACTATACTTGCGGATCAAGACGGATCCCCCCCCCCACCCCGTACTTCCCAGTTTCAGGATTTGGCAAATGGGAGATTATTCGGAGTTTTCCAAAGAGCTAAAAAAAAATAGTTGTTCGTGATGGTTCAATGATCTTATATGACATAGGCCTAAATTGTTCTTTTTGTCCTTCATTGACGTCGAAGTTTGAAATGAATTAATCATGCTAGGAACGTTCCGGCAATTTTTAAATTTCTCTGGCAAGTAAAATAGCTTCCCCCAGTGTTCCTCCTGGTTGACTAGAGCATGTACGCCTATATGGTCACACAATAGTATAGAGTATGATCCATGCAGACAGCTAGTATTTTATTTTATTTTAATTCCATCAAATTTCAGTTCAACTCTCGGACAATTTTTGGTTCACTAGTATCAAGTTGAGAGTTGTAATTCGAGTCAGTCCTGATGAGGTGCAGGGGTAGCCCCGTGGTGGGCTGGGTACCCCCCCCCCCCACCCTCATCCCCGTTGCCGACTTTTTGGCATTTCGTTGGGAGCCTTTCGGAACAAGAAGCAGGATATTCAATTCTGGAGTACAGTAGTTTAGTGGAAATAACTGTTAATTTATTGTTCATTTCTTATTCCCTTTTTGCCAATCCATTCTTCCCTTACTTCCCTTACTTCGCTTTTACCGTTCAAGTTCCGTTATTTTTAATTCGGTGCACCGGTTACGAGGATGGGGTGCAGCTAGGGCAAGTGCTCTGTGATCGCCTAAAGGGCCCGTGGCCAGGAGCCCAAATATAAGTAAATATACATATTTATCTATATATGATATATGACAAAAAATGCTTTGTCTTTCCCTCCTGATATAGAACTAAAATGCATATTTAAAAAAAAAATTAACATACAGACTGTGTCCGATATATAATTCATACCTAAATTGAATGAAATACCAATTGTTCACAAATGACGGACTTGACCATACGTTTGATACCCAATGTTGTAATCACTTCAGAAAAAAATTTCACTTTGTATTTGCGTTTTTATTTTTGTGACACGAGTCAGTGTGTATCGGACTTATAGCCTATTCACTATTAGTTTCTTGAGCTGTAACAAAATGTCGACTCGAGACTTCGGTTACAATATTTCAAACACTTTACTCAGGTTAGTACAAGACTGGCGCATCTGTAAAAGTTTGAAATACACTGGTTTTTTACAGTAAAATAGCAATAGGTTACTGTACTTCTATAGGCTAAACTTTTGATATTCGATAAAGCATGCACAGCTTTCCTAATGGGTGAATCAACTACGAAACCAGGGCACCCAAACCGGTCGGAATTCGACTGCTCACCATGTAGGCATAAAAATAGTCAAACCAGGGAGCTGCTAGAGTAGCAGCTCCCTGGTCAAGCTAAAGCCTACGCCTGATGCAAAACTCGACCATAACCTGTACTGTACAGCCCACTAGTCTTGAACAGTTCTGAACGCATTAACAAACTACAGAGTTTTGTATCACACAACACACACGAAAACGCGGTATAACAATTTACCGCTTACTACTGCCATAGACAAGAAACTATGCAGGAATTTCGTCAAGGCCACCGCTTCCGTAAAAACGGGATTGCTAAGAAATTACGAGACAACAGCGACGAACCTGTAGAGGGTAGTATTGATATTATTTTTGAATCGGGTGGTGTGAAGGACAGAATTTACGAGGAATTTACGAGCGAGCCCACCTTTAAATACGTTTCAGCAAAATATACTCAAAATTGTAGTAGGTTTCACATTTTCTTAACATATTTAGTTCTACAAACAACAATATGTTGGCACCCATCTATTCATGAATTTAAGCTTATCTATTCTATTGTCATATGTAATACTGAGCTCTTTTACCATATAACCTTAAAATTGAAACCCTTAGGGAGATCCCAACCAGGTCGAATATGGGACCAGTTGAGAATCCCAGTTCAACCTATTTAAAAATATAAGCAGTAAAACATATTTGACCCAGTTTAACCCAGTAAAACAGTTGACCCAGTAAAACATAGTTGAACCAGTTGGACCCAGTAAAACATAGTTGAACCAGTTGGACCAAGTAAAACATAGTTGAACCAGTTGGGAACCCCAGTTCACACATTTCAACCTAGTTCAAATTTGTTCCAATTTCCATATAAAAAATTCCAGTTGAAAAGTTCAAACTCAGTTCAAAAGTTCAACTGGAATTTCCACCAGGGGTGGAGACTTCCTGTTCGTATAACATACCGTACGTACATAATGTCAGTTTCATATGTTCTTTTAGGAGCCGCCAGAGGGCATCTAAGTCTGATGTTATCTCTTGGAAAGGAACACTTCTGTTCTTTTGGATATATTGGTTGATGTCTCGCTGTAATTTGTTCCTCTGTACCTTAGGTTTCACTGGTTTTTGCACTAGCCCAACTGGGTTTAGACTTTGAACTATGTTGACTGCTGAACTAGACCTGTTGGGTTGAACTACGACACACACTTAATAACATCTACTGCAGACATACATATATATATATATATATATATATATATGAGAGAGATGGAGAGATTAGACCGTAAATATTCGGAAAGCATTCTTACGATTCTAATAGTAATCTAGGAAGAGACTTTCATCTCCAAGGATCATCATTTGAACATTAGGAGAAGAGTGTTTACACGGTTATATCAAGAAGTTAACTGACGGCACTGCAGACGGCGTGGAAACTTCCTGTTCATATAACACACCGTACGTATATAATGTCAGTTTCATATGCACCTGTTTAGTGTATTATACATATGCAAGTTTAAAGTTCTAGGAAAAAGCACTGGTTTTTTTTGGGTAATTCACTATGTCGTCGAATATAATTTGCTGAAAAAAGGGTGTTCCCCTTTGTTACATTAACATAGCTTTTGTAGTTAGTAGTCTATGCAGCCTTCAAGCAGATAACTTATACTCAGTTGCTAACTTGCATAACCAGTGATTAATAAGTTTGTGAAGTTAAGGGCCAATAGGTACAAATGTATCGCAAAAAGTTCGGAACAAAAGCGCAATCGCAAAAGATGGGGTTTCTGACTGACACTGACCGTATCGTTGACGATTAGCGCGGAGCGGGGAGGGGGGGGGTACAAGGCAGCAGTCGGAATTTACTGGCTTCAAAACCCATCCAGTTGAAATTTCAGCCACTACACCCCCCCCCCCCCGATCATCAGGCCTTAGCTACGTCCCTGCTTGTATAGTGTATTATGCATTACTTTGTTCGTATGTGTGGATGTAAGTGGCTTAATGGGCGTTTTGTGAAGTTTCTCTGCAGTAAAACTCCAACAGTAAACAATAGCATGTCCAGCTGTATCGCTCTAACTCGACAAGGATATCAGCATTGCTAAAAATGTTAACATTGCTAAAAATGACTAACAAATAGTTTTAGAAATATACATGTTTGGATGTCTGACTAAACTATTCTCAAATATATCGTGTGCGCATGCGTTAAATGAAGGTGTTAGAGGGAGGTGTTAATTTACATTAAACGGTCCAACAAATTTTTACAATGTCAGCATACCTACCTTTCATTACTTCTCTGTCACGGACAAATGAACCACCATGTCACTTTGTATGAAGCCAGCTTTAAAGGTATTCGGTGTAGGTCCCAAACTTTTAGCATGCTAAATGTTGATGACATTTGAAAAGTATTCTTTTCCGGGCCTCTCAACCTCCACATTATTCCCAGACATTTAGGACAGTTAAAATAAAACATGCAAAGGTCTCCACATCAATTGATTCAAGAGAATGGAAGAAAATTCGGAATGTTTGAAAGTTTGAGAACACGTGACCATTTTATGAAGTTGTAGCATAATTTTGGCAAATAAAGTTGACCTTAAAAATTAAGGCCTATACTGCGTAAATGTGTATGCCCTTGTATATGGTGTAGTGGCGCAGGTTTTTAGTATTAAGCCTTCAAACTGAAACGCCAGGTGTAATTGGATCGAACGATCTGAGAAATAACATTAACAGTGCTGTCAGTCTCATCATCACGTATCATTATGCAAATTATTTGAGCTCTTTGACAGAATGTGTAAATATGATTCGATATTTTACTTTATTTTTCCAAACTTTGGTCTTGAATACTGAACCGTTTCACTAATCTTATATGCTTCTTGTTTGACTTCCCTTTTTGGTCAAATATATTGCAAAAAGAAGATACATAATTGAGAAGATTTAGATCTCAAATAACCTGGAACTTTATCTAAATTTGTTCTGCTTTCCATCTCAACTCTATATCTCTACGTCGGAAACAATCACACTGTTCACTTTTTCTGTCCAACATATGGTGATTACATATAACTTCTAAGATATTTCTATTGTTACATAGTCCTCACTATCTGTTTATCCAATTCCATCAAACTGCCAGATACGAGTTCGGAAACTAGAGCAGATTTGAAACATAATCATATTTGAAATATGTGTACTTTGTTTAATTTCATTTGTCGAACTATCAGAGTTATAAGGTTAGGCTAAGGCACGTACAATTAAAGCAAGTAAAAGACTCCGACGGAACCCATGACACAATAGGGAAAGATCATCACATAAAGAAGAATTATCTTGAACAAAGAATATGGGGACGTCACAATCAACTTTA
Source organism: Apostichopus japonicus (assembly GCF_037975245.1). Classification (NCBI taxonomy): domain Eukaryota; kingdom Metazoa; phylum Echinodermata; class Holothuroidea; order Aspidochirotida; family Stichopodidae; genus Apostichopus; species Apostichopus japonicus. The sequence goes on from NC_092562.1 coordinate 25,607,970, forward strand.
CCCATATATAGAGTGACGTCATGAAAAGGTTATCCCATAATTTTCTTAACGTGATTACAGCAAAATATTTGCACAATGTTATAAACATTAGTTGTTACAAAGTTACGTAGAAACGTTGATAATAGAATCGCTATTACATCATAACGTGATATTATAATACGTTTTTGTATAAGCAACACGGTATAAAGTCTTATAGTCTTTGTTACTTCTTTAATCTAACAATTAGCGAACGTTATGTGTTACTTACGGATGTTACGGAAACTTTGCAGTTGCAATGTCAGGACAAGAAAGAAAAGGACATGGAAAAACGGTGCTGTATTCAATATCATGTTTTCAGTCAACCACATGCCCTTAATGATTCCCTCTACTAGTACCTGCCTGCATGATATTTATGTTTCACATTTCATACTATCGACTTACGAGAATATTGTAGTATATATCTTTTCTTTGTCTGTTTTTTTTTTGGTAAAATAATGTAGCCAGTGTTTCTTTTCAAGGGATTTATTCGAGTACATATGTTTTCTTAACTATATAGCCGCCATTAAGCGTTTGTTATTTGTAAATAAATGCTAATTATATCAAGTACCTTTTCTGCTCATTTTCTAGAAAAAAAGCCATCATCCATCGGAAACAATGGCATCCTCCACACCTTTCAAGGACATGACAGAGACTGTTTGCCAGTGCCCTGTTTGTTCGGATCAACTTAAAGATCCGAAACTGTTACCGTGTCTTCATCGATATTGTAGGGATTGCTTGACATCGGTCATTTTATCAACAAGCGGAGGTATGTTTAAATGTTCAGTATGTAAACAGGATTGTAAAATTCCTGAAAAAGGTGTGGATGGATTTAAGACTGATCTTCATATGACGAGTAGGCTGTTGTTGATTAAATTACAAGACTCATTCGTAAATAAAGATCAAAAGCAGTTATGTGTTAGCTGTTCTAAGGAATCAACAATGCCAGCATACTGCTTTAAGTGTGACAAATTGTTATGTCAGCAATGTTTTCAGATTCACCTAACTTTGGAGATGTTTCAAGATCACCAACCACACACTCTGAACTTAGAAACCATCAAAGAAAAGAACTTGACTTGGGAAACAATATCACCATTTACGGTCGATCCCATATGTGCTGATCACGTGACAGAAAGGGCACAATTATTTTGTAGTACATGTGGAGGTGTACCGATTTGCGTGACCTGTGTCACTGGTATGCACAAAGGTCACGACTTGCTTGATGTAGTTGAGTTAGCGAAGAGTGAAAGAGAATTACTGGAGGCAAAGCTTTTGGAAATTACCAAAAATGAAAAAAAGTTGTACGAGTTACCAACTATGGTTAAAGCTGCTACACAGAAACTAAGAGAGAATGTAAAAGATAAATCCGAAAAGTTGCAAATTCAATACGAACAGCATGTTAACAAGATGAAAGACAAAATAAACGAAAATGATACTGAGAAAGAGACACAGGTAGAAGACGTAGAAAACAGAAGAGAACAGGAGAAATGTCAACTAAGGGTCAAATTTGAAAACGAGATGACAAACTTGGATTAGAAATATGACCAAGAATCTCAAGAAGTGCAAGCAGAACACGATAAAATCGAAGCTAAATGCAAAATAACACTGGAGAATTTTGATAGAAATTTAAAGGAACTGTCGGCAGAAAAAGAACTACTAACAAGGCACAAGGAAAATGAACTTCAAGATATCTTGGAATATTGTGAACAGATTATTGAAAGGTACGAGAATTTCACAGCGACAACTTCATCCATTCTTGCTTCTAAAGACGATTGGTCGGATTCTCAGTGCATCCCTTGCATCAGGACCGCCAGTGACGCCCTAGTAAAAGATATGGAACAAGAATTTCCACAGTTAGAATTATTATCTGATTTTACTATTGACGAAACGAAAGTTGTTTGGGGAAAAGTAAAGATTATTGTCGATCAAGAGTTTTTAATCGATTTTACGGAATTCGATGCTAAGCAAGCTGCTGCTTCTAAGACAAATCCAGCGGTAGGTGGGTATCTGATTGAAAGCATGACACACACCAGTGATGGAAATATGGTCATCTCTGGTAGTGCACCAGATAATTATTCACATATCACCGTCATCAACAGCAAAGGAAAAATACAAAAGCAGGAGCAGATGACAATAAGATACAAAATCAACTACACCAATCGTTATTGTTGTTACTTATCCGAGCATCAAGTCGTGACGGTTTGTGCACCCAATGAAATCGGTATCTACGATGTTCGTAATGGTTCATACAACAGGAAGTACATCGATGATGTTGTAACAACCGGAAAGCGTATGCTGTGTGTAGCTTATGATCCTGACAAAAATCGAATCATTGTTTGTTTGGGGGATGACGGTAAGACTTTCTTAATTTTTGATCATCAGCTGAAATACAGTCACACCGTGGAAGTAACAGGTGGCGTATTCGGTGTCGTGAATGATATTGCAGTACATGATGGTTATCTTCTGGTATGTCATGGAAATGGCGCCCATGCAATCACCATGGAGGGACAGTCAATTAAAATCGTATTCGAATTCACCAAACCAGATCTTGTTACAAATGAAAGATATAATGCGATCGATATGTGTATCGACAAGAACGGTTTCTTTTATATGTTATGCTCATGTAATGGACAAACTTTCCTGGCACAGTATAGCCAAGATGGCCGACAGCTCCTACATGAACAACCACTGGCAAATGTAAAGACTGGTTGTCTGACCACATTAGACGTTGATGGCACAGAACGCCTCGCAATTGCTTCAAAAGATTCCGCAAACCTCTGCAGCTTTAGTCTGATTGCAGAGAAGTGATTACCCCAATTCATTTTAAGGATAATGAAGCGAACTAGAGATGATGACATCATCAGGGTAAGAAATTTTCTTCTGTTCAGAACTTGGTGTATGGCGTGCCTCAGGGATCAGTGTTAGGACCTGTTCGCAATTTACATTTTACCTCTCGGAAATCTGGTTCGCGAATATGGGCTAGATATGCATATGTACGCAGATGATACACTAGTGTATGTTTCGGTTTGTCCAACATCTGAGGAGGGAGTAAAGCAGGCAGTTCGAAACTTAAAGACTGTGTTTCCAATGTGCAAACATAGATGTCAGTAAACTTCCTGAAACTCAATGCTGACAATACTGAGATTATGGTAATTGGGTTTAGACCCCAATTGGCTAAGTTCGATCTGCCCTCATTGTCTGCTTCTGGTGAAGATGTTCCCCCCGTCCAAACAAACCCTGTCAGAAATTTAAGGGTTATGTTCGGCTCTGGTATGACAATGAGTGCAGAAGTCACAAATACCATCAGATTTGCTAACTATCATCTAGTCGTGCACGCCAAATGCTCACGACTGAAAGCAGCCAAGCTAGCTGTGCGCACCTTAGTTACCTCCAGGTTGGACTACTGCAACAGGTTCTTGATTGGTGTTAACAAATCTCTCATCACCAAACTTCAGAGTGTCCAACGCACCTCTGCTCGCATCATTGTCAAGCGTAAGAAGTATGACTTCCTTAACTTTGGAACTCGTTGCTCTTCATTTGCTCTCCATACAACAACGTATCAAATTCGAAGTTCTTCTTCTTGTGTACAAAACAAGTGTATTGAAACTAATTTCATGTAACTGTCTTGAGTGCCTTTGAACAAGTTTTGTTGATTTTGGCGCTATATAAATGTCTTTTGATTGATTCATTGAAATAGTTTCATATATCTGAAGTACTTGTACCCATTAGTTGTGTCACTGTATCAAAACGTTCGCAATATTGACTTTCAATAATGTAATGCATATATATATATATATATATATATATATATATATATATATATATATATATATATATATATATATTTATATATATATATATATATATATATATATATATATATACAAAATATATTACAAAATTCAAATAAAAAAGAAGAGGAAGAAAAAACTACACTATAATAAAAACCGCTATTGAAGACACTCAATCTTTGCTGGATTTTAATTGGCGAGAACGAACGCCGCATGAGTGCAAGAACCCTGTTGAAATTAATCAAATGAGGTCAACATGTGTCAAAGGCTGAAAGCCTTAATTCTAAGACGATAGCTTCAAAATGTAAGCTAATTCCTTCAGTGCTATGATTTTCGTTTGGTGACATAGTTTGATTAAATTCTGTTCGGTTAAGTTTCGTGAAGGGGCTCTTTAAGTCATACAGTCTTCCAGGGAATGATCTCTGCTTCAGAGAGTTGATAGTCTTGCTTTAAGCACAGACAGGCAGGCCCTTATCTGTTTTCACTCTCTGAGCTTCACGGGATGAACAGGTTATCTCAAATGGTCTCATAATTTGCTGTTTTCTCTGTGGTTTATATTTTATGACTTTTCCTTTGGGTAGGTTGTGGAAACATTTCACAGTGTATAAAAAATGTATAATAAAACGTTCATTAATAACAATTATTAAAGGGATGGTTGGTGTCAGTGATGTGGAATTTTGAGCAAATTTTATTGCAAGGAATTACAAAGCCAACTGGCTATCTGGTTTCATTTTATTATAATCGATTATTGCTTCAGTCGAAACAGATTGTTCAATGTATTTTTTATAACACAGTATGTAGTTAACATTGATTCAATGTGACATAAAATATCAATTTATGCTGTCGTCATATATTATTTTACCTTATATATTCTGTCGCAAACCAGTAGATTGTATTCCCGAAAGTCAACATAATTCCCATTAGCATTTCTCTTTCTTTTCATTTTATTTTGTCGTAATGTCATCTTTAATAGATGTTTTATCGTTATGATTTTTCTTATAGAGTCTATTGCACAATAAAAACATAGTGGTACCATAGTACAAAATGCCGTATGAACTTTACTTTGATAATTGAAAAGTATATCCGATCTGTGGACGACTACATTAAGCAGAGCGCATGGTTTTATGGTAAGAGAGACCACAGGAAGGAGCACCTCTTACTACCCTACCCGAAAGACTCGGTTAAAAGAATCAGCAAAATATGGCTCTATTAAATTGGATACGGTAATAAATAGCGATGGCAACGGTCGAATAGAAAAAATACTGGGTGAGAACACTTTCCAATACGTAAAGGTGACACCTTAAAATACGATAGTGCGGTCTTAATGCACATGTAGCTATAGGGACGCAACCCGGGACGGGTATGACATGCCCCCCCCCTTAAGTCCCCCAACCCACCCCACCTCTCATATCGATCAATACCATGTCGGTCTCAGGTAGCATAATCCAAATAATAGATGCATTGACTTAAAACCTAAATATTCAACGTACAATATGATGTATATGCGTCCTTTTAAAGGTTCTCACTGGCTTAACCCTACCATTCACTGGATAGTTGATAAGTTGGCAATTCGTGCGAATCTTTGCAATCAGACAATGAAGATTTTTCGCTATGACGGCCTGACGTTTTCGTCACTTGTAAACAGACCTCTTGACGCGTTGGGAGGCGTGGAGGGGTCTATTATTGCCTAAATTAATCCAATTTCTGCAACATGCGTACTTCCATTTGTGACATCCAAGCCACAAAAAGCATAACATATATATATTTTACATGTTAACATAATCTCCTTTTTTTCTTGGTAAGTACTTTCCCTGAAAGGAAACACTCTGGTGGATTGAATAGACTGTTTGTATGGAGTATGCTAGCTCTCAGATCAGAACCGAAATCAAGGTGGGTCTACACTTAACATATATAAGATTGATGTAGTAAAACGAATACAAAATCAGTTCCAAACAGTTGACCTTGTTTTTGGCCATATACTTATAAATGATTCAATCTTTAGAAAAGAATGAGGATGAGGAATAGCTAGAAGAGTAAAAGAGAGTGAAAGTGGGAGGGAGGATAATATTGTCAGCAATATCCTGTTACACATTAGTCATCCATCAAACATCAATACAGTTTTGCATTCTGGTTTAAAGATACTACAATGGCAGCTCTGCGTTCTAAGTATTCAAGAACACAGCCTTTTGACTCTTCCAATTTACCTCAAACTTTTAACATTGTTTATTTCAATATAAAAATATAAGAACAAATCTTATTGTCTCACTTTTGAAAGCAAATGTTTATCCTTTGTAACATTGTACCAAACTATGTATACTTAGAAGAAGCATTAAGCAGATAAAATGAAGATTAGAAGGGAGGAAATGACACCATTGTCCCAAGTATGTCTTATTGTTTTCGCACAAACGAATAGATAAACTGCTCAGAAATATATAGCCAATCAGAACAAACTTATCAAATAAAAGATTTTAGCTGAGTTTCTGCTGCGTTTCTGCTCTTGTTTGTTCAGGCGCGTAGCCAGGAATTTGTCAAGGGAGGGCGAAACTTTAGATTCGGCATTGCAAACTTTCTAGCGTAGCGCCACCATGTTTGGCGCGAAGCGTACAAGAAAATGTTGGCTGAAAATGCCTCCCAGATCGCAGAAAATGGCACTTTCCAGGCCTTGTAAGTTGCATCTTAGCATTTTCTCTTTTGAAAATACTAGCGATATCATAAAACATTAAAAGCAATTTAAAAAAATATGCTCAAGGGGGGGGCGGCTGCCGCCTTCGCCCCCCCCCCTTGGCTACGCGCCTGTGTTTGTTGTTGTATTATTTCCGTGAATCATCTCATCTTTACTTCAACAGTAATTTAATCCTGAATTGAGGAAAATCCTGAAGGCGGGAATAGAACAAACTATCAAATCACTAAGAACTGCGCCAACTGCGTAAAATATGTATAGTCGGTTGTGATGATGTAGGTAAGATATAAGGAAGTGTAGAAGAGACATGCATATTAACCAACTAGTAATAATAATAGTAGTAGTAGTAGTAATAATAATAATAATCATAGTGTTATTATGATGATGATAATAATAATAATAGTCATCATAATCATAATAATAATAATCATATTAATCATAATCATAATCCTTATTATTATAAAAATAATAATAATAACAATGATAATATTAATAATAATCATAATAATAATAATCATCATCATCATCATCATAATAATCATCATCATCATCATCATCATCATCATAATCATATATATATATATATATATATATACGCTGATATATATATACGCTGATATACGCTGATGACAAAACTCTTTTTCTCGATAACAGAAGAAGCTTCTTAATCAACTGAGACTAGCTTCCAGATTGACAATTAAATTTACCAAATCGAGTCTTTTCCCGCTAGGTCCGCTTGCCTCCCATTGTCCGACCTTTATTCCGGAGTTTAACATCAGATTCACTCTTGGGCCCGTAAAGTTGTTAGACATTTTCTTTACTTGCAATGGAAATGATCTCTTTCGTTTGAATTATGTTCCTAAGCTTTTGCGTCTTAAAAAGTGTTTAAGTGTTTGGAAATGTAGGGATTTGAACCCCGATTGGTCGTAATGTTGTTGTCAAAACATTTGCTTTGTCGCAGCTTGTTTTTCTCTTTCAGGTCCTTCCAAATCCACCTTCCCACTTTACTAAGGAGATACAAAGTATCATTTTTGATTTTATATGGGCGGCAAATCCTGATAAAGTGAAACGCCCAGTCATGATTAATTCTGTCGGTGAATGAAGGCTAAAGGTAACTCATATTTCTAGTTTTAGAAATAGTCTTAAATGAACCTGGATTAAGCGGTACAACAGCGACTTATAAGGGTTTTGGAAAGTTTTTTTTCGACATTTACTTAAGATCTTACGGAAAAGAACTTATTTTATACTAATTGCTCAAAGAATGACATCATTAATATTTCAAATCCTTTCATTTACCAAATCGTTAGTGCGTGATGTGAAATTTCAATTATGAACCCGAATAGTATCTTTGGAAATCAAATTATCTGGAACAATTCCCACATACGTATTAACAATGATATTATTTTGTATAAGAATTTACTCTTGAAAAATGTATATTATGTTGGGGATCTGTTTGATAATGACGGAAGACCTCTCCCGTTTGAATGTTTCAAGCGCAAATTCCATATTATGCGTTTTCATTTCACCCTATATTGGGGTTTAATTGATAGTAGCCGAAACGTTGGAGAGGGGCTGCTTGCGTTAGAAATAATATTGATAATGACAACATAATTCTATTCAATGAAATTCTAAAAGCCTCGTCAGTCTCCCAACTAGTTTATAAGCGCCATTTGCGTCGTCTATCAGACATACCAACCGCCATTAAAAAGTGGAATGCGACCTTCACCAACTTAACCTACAAAGACTGGCATCGCTTCTTTCATATGCCGTATTACACTGTCTCTGAAGCAAAATTTTCCAGTTCAAATTTATTCATAGAATTGTTGTCACGAATAGGCTTCTTTCATTGATGGGTAAAAGTGATTCAGATCTTCTTTGGTAAAATTGAAACTGAGAATATTGAGCACTTATTTTGGAATTGTCCCATGACTGCCTCTTTTATTTTAGATGTTGAAAATATGTTTCTTAAGAAGCAGTTCTTTTTTTCAAAGTAGGATATCTTTTTGGGCTATAACAACGGGAGGGGATCCCTACAACTTTCTGATACTTCATATGAAATACTATATTTATTGTTGCAAACGGAATGAACGAAATCCATTTATCAGTTACGGAGTTTTTCTTTAAATTCAAATTCATAATCAGTATTGAAAGGTTCAACTATTTAAGAACTTCCAGCTTTAGAAAACATAAAGTTACTTTTGTGGAGCTATGGCACGCCTTTTCCTTATGTCCTGATTTATTAAATTAAGCCATATCGATTCCGTTTCCTTTACCCTAATATTTTGCTATATACTTACATATGTACTCGAAAAGTGGTGTTCCATGCAATATATATACTTACAACTAAAAAATGAAGAAATTATGTTACAAATCTAAAGCAAATTTCTGTTCGCAATGATGATAAACGATGAACAAACGGAGGGGAAAAAAATAATAATAATAATAATTATCATAATAATAATACATATATATTTTTTTAATAATGCACGGAATCTCTTAGCTGTTTAATTTCTTTGTGCTTTTTGTTATTGATAAGTATATACATTTCAACACTCTAGAAAAAAGAAAGCTTATGCTTGAAAATATCATAACTTGGAACGCTTTTGTTAATTCTGCAAAGGTAAATATAATATTTGGCATAAAATATCGTCAGGTTATAGCATTTCATTTTGTTCTCATAAACATAACCAAAACACACGTGCTCGTACTCAACTACAACTTTTGAATTAAAGATTTCAAGATATATTTTATTCCAAATATCTCCAACTGCGCTACAGCGCCAATAAAGGTGGTCTAAAGTATCAGTAGACTCGCCACAAAAAGTGCAACTTGGGTCGTCAATAATGTTAATTTTACTAAGAAAACTATTTGTAGCAATGATACGATGGATAAACTTGTACTGAAAGCTTAATTTAGTATCTCTAATCTTGCTACAAGAAACAAAAATCTCACTCCAGTTTAAAGAGGTGCCTTTAAAATCATTGTCCCATTTTAAACAACCACGTGGTTGCTCAATACAACTGCTGTTAATTTTTTTATAAGCATATTGACAAATCTTAGTTGTACCATACAATTGCGCTAACATAACCTGCTGACTACATGGTTGCTTCGGCAGCTGCGCGCAATGAATATTCGGATGGTACCCACGTGCGTGGGATAGAATGTATAATCCCATTCAGCTTTGTAAAGGGGAAACTTGGACAATTAAATTTAGCAATAAAAGCAGTATACGACAGAGGCCTGCCAGACATGTCATAAAACTCCCGGACATACAGCACATTTGACTTAAAACACTTCTTGTACCAAACTACTTCATTGTTAATCTTGATAAAACTGTTGTTCCAGATAATCTGATCACCGTAATTTGCCACCGGGGTTTCATAAGTGAGATCGCTCCAGGCACAACAGCAGTTGCGAATAAACTCGTGTTTAACCTTCTTAGAAATATCATTTCCCTTGAAATTACAGCTAAAAAGAAAATCCATACCAACGTTTTTCAAAAAAAGGTCGAAAAGGACTTTCCAATGGCCAAATTTATGATCTGTATATCTTTTAATCCAAGTGATTTTCATACATTTCATTAAATCATGCAGTGCACGTTAATCATATTTAGGCCGCCTTCTTCCTGTGACTGCATTGAAATTTTCCTCTTTATCTTTCCTCTCCAAATAAAGTTAAACAGTAAACTATTTAGTTCCTTTAAAAAAGATTCTGGAGGGTTAGCCAGAACAGAGGAGAGGAATCCAAGTTGTGACAAAGCAAAACTTTTTATGATAACAATTTTACCATAGGGAGTCAGATCACGAGGAGACCACATATTTAGGACACTTTTCAAACGTGAACGTTTTGGCATATAGTTGAAGGGAAAGAGGTCACTTCTATTATTCGTAAGTGTAATACCAAGAGCCTTAATAGGACCATCTGTAAAGGGAATATTATAAGCACTCTGACCATGAACAGTCTCATTAATATCGCCGATAGGAAGAATGTTAGACTTTTCGAAGTTGATCTTCAGACCAGAAGCTTGTTTAAACTTTGTTAGTATCTCAACAACTCTCTGTAAAGAACGATCGTTATTGTCCAGAAAAATAGTTGTGTCATTAGCATACATAGACACTTTAATGTTAACATTGCCTACTGGTAAACCGACATAAATACGGTCAGCTCGTAATTTCAAAGCCAAAATTTCTGCACACAACACAAAAAGGTATGGGCTTAAGGGGCACCCTTGGCGCATCCCCCTTTTAACAGGAAAAAAGCCAGAGGAAACCCCGTGATTCAAAACGCAAGCCGTACAGTTTGCATAAAAGGTCTTAACCCAACGAATATTGCTATCCCCAAAATTGCAAAGTTGAAGTGTATGGTACAAAAAAATCCAATTTACAGGCTTTTTCAAAGTCAACGAAGAGAATGTAACCCGGCACATTTTTATCCTGTGCATACTGTATAACATCTAGGATCAGTCGAATATTTCTCCTATATATCGGTTCTTAGGAAAACCGGTTTGATCATGATGGATAACATGCGGCAAGATCTCTTTGAGTCTTGCAGAAATACAAGAAGCAGCAAGTTTGTAGTCTACATTTAATAGGAAGATTGGCCCCCAATTACTAATTTTCTTCATATCTTTACCATCTTTAAGAAGTTAAGTAATAACAGCTCTGCCTTGCTCCGAAGAAAGTTTACTTATCAAATATCCAGAGTTCAGCGACATAACAACGAACGACTTAATTTCTCGCCAACAAAATCTTTAAAATCAGCTGGCAGAATATCGCTGCCAGGTACCTTACCAGAAGCCATACTCTTAAATACATTCCAACGTTCCTCTTCAGTTAAGACACCTTCACAATTATTTCTTGAATCGTCGTTCAAACCCGGAATATGAAGCGACTCAGTAAAAGTATTATCCAAGCATATAAATTTTCGTAAAAAGTTCGCTCAACGTTTAGAATTGCGCGGAGATCGGTAAACTCAGTCCCATTGTCATCGACTACAATTTTAATTGACTTGCGCTCACTGTTTCGTTTCTCTAAATTTAGGAAGTATTGTGTATTCCGTTCACCTTGTTCAACCCAACTCGCTCTAGAGCGAATAATAATACCGTCAATTTTGCCCTCGTAAATGTCGTCAAGGCTGCGCTTAGCGTTTGAAATTTGTAGTTTAAGGGACGTAGTGGGGTTGAAATTGTATTCAGTTTCTAATGAAACAATAACTTTTTGCAGCGTTTTTTCCTTCTCCCTCACAAGACGAGACTTTTCTTTAGAATATTTCATGGACCAGGAACGTATGATAAATTTTAAATATTCCCAAAAAATTTAAAAATAATCCCATTCTGCCAAGGCACCAGAAACTAACTTACAAATTCCTTCTACGAAATCTGCTTCTCTCAATAGGGAAGTTTTTAATTTCCAAACACCCCCGCCTCTCTTAAAAGTCGAAGCACGCATCTTAAAAATTACCGCATTATGATCAGACTGAATGGTCGATATGGTATAGCAGTAGTTACAATAAGCTAGTTAGTTGGCTGACACCAGAAAAAATCTAACCTACAACTAAGGCTATCAATAATATTTGAAAACCATATGAAAAGATACTTCTTTGGATTCCTCTCCCTAAATACATCAACTAAATTAAGCCCCTGTATGCAGTCAAAGAGTATCTCTCTCGCTCTAAAATTTGTTCTTTTTGTGTCCCCTGCCTTGTCGAGATCAAGGTCCAGAACTAAGTTAAAATCACCACCCCGAATAATGTTTATGCCAGTAAAATTGGACGCTAGGCACCTATATATATTGCTAAAAAAAGACGGATTGTCCCTATTTGGGGCATAAACATTAACAATAGTATAAACTGTGTCATTAATAGCAATATCTATAATAATGTAGCGGCCGTTGCAATCTGACAAATGCTTAACAACTGCTAGGCTAAGGAAAGGATTAAAGAGTATAGCGCACCCAGCTCTTCTTACAGATCCACAAGAAGGAAAAAAAGCCTTTCCACTCCATTCATTACTCCAAAAAAATCGTAGAATCGTCAATGCAATTTGTTTCTTGAATTAAAGAAATAGAGAACTTTTGGTTATGTAGCCAAGTAAACACTTTACGTCTATTTGTTGAGTCATTTAAACCACGAGCATTAAAGTTACAAACCGAGATGATATCATGCATTTCAAGGACTAAGGAAAGAACCAAACAGAAAACACAAAACAAACTAGAGCAAAACACACAGACAAACTCTCAAAGACAAAAACAGCAACAAAATAACAACAACAAGACAACACAAAAGATAGTGCTTTGTTTGCACTCGGGAAAAAAGGAATGAGGACTAACCTTGACTTAACAATCGAAAATTCCATATAAAGTAAAGGGATCAATTTAGAAAACTCGTCAGAAAAATACAATTAAATATGGTCCAGATGTTGGTTTTGATGAGTTACAGAACATCTATAAAGTTCACTAGTGAATTCCACGACGTTGTTTTTTTATTCAAATGGATACGGTTTCCTCCGAGCATCCCGCCACTTCCCCGCCACGAATCGTAGTTTTGTTCCAGTTGAGTACAGTTCCTTCACCTTAGCCGATCGGGCTTTTTTCTCCTCTAGATCCAGCCTCGTAAGATCGTCTACAATAAAGAAGTGTTGATCCTTCAGGTGAGTTCTCCACGACTTCATAATAATTATCTTATCCTGAAAGGACAGGCATCTCGCTAATATATGAGGCGGTTTATCTCCGACACCCCGTCTATCCCGATAGCATCTCTAAATACGTATCTCGTGGCAATTTAGAAACTTTAAAGGATCTTTTGCTTGTAAAATAGTCGAACAATTCTCGTTTTCAATTCTTTTGATTCCCACGACTCTGAAGTTGTTCCTTCTAGAATGCCGCTCAAGTTTATTGATACATTCAGCATTTTCTTTGATGGTGACGTTGGCCTTCTCTATAGCTTTAGAAATTCTGGAAAGGCGATTTGAATAATCTTCGTCTCTTTTCTCTAACTCCTCCACTCGTTCAGATAAGGATTCGATAGCTTTATCCAGGTTGCTTTCCAACATACCAATGCTTTTTTTTCGAAATCGTTACGTATTGACAACTTAGTTGTAGTTACCTTGGGCTTATTTTTGCTTCCTTTGAGCCTACCTCTCACCATAACGGCACAACTTCACGAAGAAAAATGTAGAATATAGTTGATATTCTGGGTTGGTGGTGATAAAACACTTTCACAATGCGGAAGAAGTGTCAAAAACGTTAAAACTGAGAGCCCCTTACAGAACGTTCTTGACAGTTAAAAGGCCATCCTCGTTTCCTCAGTAATAATAATAATAATAATAATAATAATAGTCATCATAATCATGATCATAATCCTTATTATTATAATAATAATAATCATAATCATTATCATAATGCAGTAAATCCCAGTTTCTTCCCCTGGGTCCTTTTATTTCAAATAATCCAGCTCATGTCAGTGAATTCAATATTTTGATTACTAACGCTCCTATTAGGTATCTCGGTATCAACTTTAAATATTGTATTTTGTGTCAGGAAGCGTACGAGAAGGCACCTTAAATATAACTAACCAATCGCCCTGAGAGAAGTCAAAGGTAACGCTCCATTTTTTGAAAAAATAGCTCCCAATACCCAGTGTTGGCATTATTATAATAACGCTTGACCCATGAGAGTGTTTTGAGAGCTTCCACAAAGCTGTGAACATGTTTTATTTTTAAACCTCCCTTTTCAATTGGATTGTACATAGTAAGTCTCTTTACTTTGTCAGGATTCCCGTTCCAAATGAAGTCAAAAAATAATACTTTTGATTTAACAATGAAGTCTTTTGGGGGTCTAGGCAGAACCTGAAAAAGGAAGACGAGTTGGCTGATTGCAAAAGAGTTCACTATAATTGTGTTTCTGCCAATAGGTGTGAGATCACGCCCATTCCAAACTCTAAGCTGGTGTTTCGGCTGATCAGCCTAGATAGCTTCTGCTCAAAGATTAAGCGAAAGAGATTGTTACCATTGTGAGTAAAGTTGATACCGAGAATCTAATAGGAGCGTTAGTAATCAAAATATTGAATTCACTGACATGAGCTGGATTATTTGAAATGAAAGGACCCAGGGAAAGAAACTCGGATTTGCTGAAATTAATTTTGAGACCTGATGCTATATGAAAATTCTCTAAGGTATTCACCACCTTAACAGTGCTGTTGCGGGTACCGTCTAAGAAGAAAGTGGTGTCGTCGGCATACTGCAGTATTTTAATTTCCCGATCATATCTTTTTATTCTCTTGATTGTGTTGTCACAAATTCGACAGGTTTCTTCCCTATTCAGAGAGGAGTAAGGCAAGGATGTCCCCTTAGCCCGTACCTCTTTATTCTATGAGCAGATATTTTACCTAGAAATTTTTCTAGGTAAAATATAGTGTTGAGTGTTTTGACCCACCGTTGAAAACTGTTCCCAAAGATGAAATAAATAAGAGTGTGTTCAATAAAACCCCAATCGATACAATCAATAGCTTTTTCAAATCAATAAAGAACAAAGACCCGGGATGTTATTTGTGGTAGTGTGATCGATTAGGTCCAGCACAGAACGAATGTTTTCCCCCAATAAACTTATTTTTGATACAACCAGTCTGGTTATCCCAACAGTATTGTCGACGACCCGTTTTAACGGGTTAGCTAATGCTTTTGCTCCTATCTTGTAGTCAGTGTTAATGAGTCTAATAGGCCTATAGTTATCTATAACCTTATGGTCTTTATGCGGTTAAGGAATTAGAGTAAAGACCCCTCTATTTTGCTCACAGGATAATGAATGATGATCAAAATCAAACTTCAAGGAATCGACAGCAAGCTGACAAGAAGAGACCAAAAATGTCTATAAAACTCAGCAGAGAGACCATCACTACCAGGAGATTTACCGTTGGCCATTGAGCTTAAGGCTCTATGTCATTCATCTAAAGTAATTGGCCCGTCGCATGAACTGGGGTCCGATTCCTCAGAGTGAAAGTCAGGCAAATCTCTAATAAAATATGAAGGAACACAATGTGAATGAGAGGATAAAGTACTATAAAACAAACGTATTTCACCAAGAATATCTCCACTGTTTGTGGTGACATTGCCCCGTTCATATTTAAGCTAAAAATGCTGTTATTTGCCTTGTTGCGCCTTTCTAAATTCAGAAAATATTTAGTGTTTTTTTCACCAGCCGCAACTCAATATTGCCATGAAGCTGATACAAACCTTTTAAATTATTACGGGCATTATCTAATTTTGACGACTGGCAACGGAGTGGTTTCCATACAACTCTCTTTCCAGATTAAAGATACTGCGTAATATTTCGATTTCGCTTTTATGTGTACTTTTAGGTACATTGTGCCGATTTGTGCGATTCAAATTCCTAGTCAGATTTGGGAGCAAACACTCAAACCTTAACTTACGAACTGTCGATCACAATGTAGAAGTTATAATTTATTGAGTTTATACTCAATGTACAACTTATTCACTTGACCATATAGCGAAAAAAAAACCTGAAAAAATAATATCCTACCATAGTTAAGTGTAAAGCAAATAGCCTAACCACCTCGGCAGTTACGGATCTCACGTAACTAAAAGGTTCCCTGGCAACGTGCCAAAAAAATGTTAACAAACAGGTGTTACACAGGGGATGAGCTCACAGTTGTTGGGAAGGTACCTGGGCAAATTCGCAGCACATGTACCGTGGTACAGTAGTTGGGTATAGGGTTAAACACTGCAGTTGTAAAAATGTACGCATCAAGGGCGTAGGAACCGGGGGGGCTGGGGGGGCGCCAGCCCCCCAGTGAAAAATGTGGAGGGGCGGAAGTATCATTCCGCCCCCCGGTTCGCAAGTCAGAAAACCCCTTTTTCATTTCCAAATGAGAAAAAAATCTCATTTGGAGCACCAAATTGCATCTTAGGCCAGGTGAAAATACAAAATTAAGTTTACAAAATGGAGTGGGTGTTGAAGTGTGCTATATTGCACCAAATTGCATCTGAGGCCACCTGGAAATGCAAAAAAATTCCAAAGGGGAGGGGGCACCCCCTCCCCTTAGACCCCTCCCCCAGGCCGGCCATCAGTCTTCAGCCCCCCACTCAAAAGTACCTTCCTACGCCACTGGTACGCATAGTGCAGGCTATTCATTGTTAGGCAGTCTAGAAACGGGGCTTTGCTGAACGTTGTTTGTTTCATAATATCGGAAGTTTTGTAAGTTGCACTTTTTAAAGATTGAAAGACAGATTAAATCTTTTTTCATTTTATAACATAATATAGCTACTTTAACTTGTCATTTTAAAATGTTCATCAGTTTCGTGACAATTTAAATAAAAAAAGTTGTCAGTATTTTGCATCCTCAACTGCGAATTTTTTCATCGCCAGACATCGCAAAAAATCACAACAATTTTCGGGGGCTTTCGCCCCCAGGATCCCCACGAGGGGTTCTACCCCATGACCCCACCATAGCCCTAAGACGGGCCCCTGGACACCACGCCTTTATGCTCGCACGTTACGCGTGCTAGGCAGGCGAACACCGGCGGGAAATCGGCAGTGTGTTCGCGGGAAATTGAAGGTTTTCCAACACTGAGTGAACTGTGCAGTTACTGTATGCATCATGTTCAAGGTTTTCACGGAGGCCTTTGAGGAAATGAATGGTTAGTACAGTGTATATATGCTGCACTAATGCTGTGTGTAGGCCAAGGTTCACGAAGGTCATTGGTTATATTCGCGCGCTGTAGACGTGTTTTTAGATGTTACGGAGAGTCAGGTTTCCATGGAGATTAATCGAAAATGAATCTGAGTTTAACTGACGCTAAAGAAATGGATCGTCTTGGGCAGATTAACAAATCATTGCAAGTATAAATAAATACAGGTAGCTCTGCTGTTAAAAAGAAAAGTTCAATATCGGTTTGCTGTTATTGGCAATTAGGCAAAATTTTACCGATACCGATATGCTGCCGATATTGCAAATATCGGCCGATACCGATATTGAAAACGATTATCGTAGCAACTGCTATTCAATATTGGGGAACTGCTATGCAACAAAAATATTGTATAGCAATTGTCGAAATTTGTTGCTATGCAATTTTTTGGCCATAAGTAGAACCCTGAGTGTAGACCCACCTTGATTTCGGTTCCGACTTGAGAGGTAGAAAACTCCATACATACAGTCTGTTCAATCCACCCGAGTGTTCTCTTTCTTAAAGAAAAACAGGAGATTATGTTAACATGAAAAATGTATAAATGTTATGCTTTTTGTAGATTGGATGACAGAGTACACACATGGCAGAACATGTGGTGCAACAATTGGGTCAATTGAGGCAATTATAGACGACCCCACGCCTCCCAGGAGCAGCGTACGAAACTTGTTTACAACTGCGTGAAGAGGACTGTTTACAAGTGAAGAAAACGTCAGGCCGTCATAACGAAAATATTCATTGTCATGATTCGCACACATTGAAGGGGGTGCGAATTGGCAACTTATCAGCTATCCAGTGAGGAGTATGGTTAAGCTAGTGAGAAGGACGTATAGAGACCATATTATACGTTGAAGAGTTAGTGTTTAAGTCAATGCATGTATTATCCGGATTATGCTATCTGAGACCGACATGGTTGATTGTTTGAGATGGACGGGGTGGGGTCTTATAGGGGGAGGGGAGGGCGTATCACACCTTGGTTGCTTCCCTATGGCTGCATGTGCATTGCGACCGCACTATCGTAGCTTACGGTGTCTCTTTTAAGTATTGTTAAGTGTTCTCCCCCAGTATTTTTTTCCTTCTCATTATCGACCGTTGCCATCGCTATTTATTATCGCATCCAATTTACAATTGCCAGATTTTGCTGATTCATTTAATCGAGTCTTTCCGGGTAGGGTAGTAAGAGGTGCTCCTTCCGGTTCTCTCTTACCATGCTAACATCTGCTTAATGTAGTCGTCCACAGATCGGAAATACTTTTCAATCATCAAAGTAAAGTTCATACGGCATTTTTTACTTGGTACTTCTATGTTTTTATTGTGCAATAAACTCGATAAGAAAAGTTATAACGATAACAATGATGATATCTACTAAAGAAGACATTACGACAAATTAAATGAAAATAAAAGATAGAAAACCGCAGAACCATCTATGCTAATGGACATACTTTTGACTTCAGGGGAAAAAATCGACTATGTTTGAGACAGAATATATGAGGTTAAATAACTGTTATGACAGCATCAATTCATCTTTTATGACAGATTAAATCAATTTTTACGACATACTGTGTTACAACAAAATTATTGAACAATTTGTTTCGTGAGAAGCAGTTATCTGTTATGACAAAATGAAACCAGATAGCCAGTTAGCTTTGTAATTCCTTGCCATACGCTTTGCTCAAATTTCCACATCACTATCAGACTAATATAGAGCAAGTGAGATAAATTTGCCCAAGAATTAAGTGAGAACCAGAAAAGATCAGAGATTTCCAGCCATGATATGTATCACTCACTTGTGGGCATCGACCAATTAATTCACTGGTAAGGATTTAACAGTATAAAATTTTTAATCCAAAATGTTTCAAAATCCAGAAAGAACAGTACAGTTATGTGAAATATATATACATAGATTTATAAGTAAAAGGAAACTGTCTTTTACCAGTTGTGAGCTAGCAAATCATTTCTGACAACAACCATCCCTTGAATAATTGTTATTAATAATTGTTATTAATGAACGAGAGTTACATAATATATTGCTGATACACTTTGAAATATTTTCACAACCCAATGCCATAGCAAAAGCCATCTAGTATAAATCACAGAGAAAATGGCCAACTTTGAGACCACTTGAGATTACCTGTTCTCCTCGTTTTGCTCAGAGAGTGAAAACTGATAAGAGCCTGACTGAGTGTGATTTAAGCAAGACTATCAACTCTCTGAAGCAGAGTTCATTCCTTGGAAGACTTATATCTTATATAGAGCCCCCTCACAAAACTAAGTGAACAGAATTGACCAAACTCTGTTCACCAAACGAAAATCATAGTATTGAATTCACACATTAATTGTAGCTCTAATTTCGGAGTTATCGTGTTAAGGTTATAAGGTTTTCAGAATTTGACACCTGTTGAACTCATTTGATCTTGCACTCACCAAGCTGGACTACGTTCAACAAAGATGTGCTTTTTTGAGTTATCGTGTTTACAAGATTTTCAAACTTTGACTTGAACGTTGACCGCAAATGACCATTGAACTTCACAGAGAACAATAAGTTGCTTGTACTCAATAAGACAGAACCACATACCAAGTATGAAGTTAAGCCAACGAGAACTCTTAAACGGTGTTTACAAGCAAATGTCACATACATACACACACACCCGCACAAACGCCGTCACCATCACTTAGAGATTCCTTCTGCTTCCGGCAAAGAATTAAAAAAATGTTATCACTAATCACTAAATGTTATTACTAAAATTTGCGACTGCCTCTAAGCTGACAAGAACAATTCGCCGCGACCTTCTTTCTCGCCAGTCCAGTCCAGTACAGCAAAGCTTTGGTTTCTTCATTAGCGGTTTTATTTTAGTGAAATTGTTTCTTTTTTTTTTTTCCTTTTATAGTTATTATTTATTTGTTTTGGAAATTTTTTTTAAGCTAGAAAATCCTACAATATTTACAAAAAACTAAATCTTTCTGGTAGACCAAAATTTCAAGCTTTTTGGAGTTTTTATTCGAGAATCTGTTGCTTGTCAAAACACTTCATTTCTTCCTTCAGATTATGGACGCTTGTCAGTTAATTCCATAGTAAATACTTCCTTTGGAGAGGAAGCATATTTAGAGATTTTGGTGAGGCTTCCCTTTGAAAGACAATGACACTGACCCCAGTTCCCACTTTTTAAAGCACCAAATAGTGCAAGTTGGGACAATATATATCCATTATGACATAATATTTTATTTAATTGAAATCAAGTATTTGCACAGTTCGGCCCCTGGGCTCACTTATCTACAGGCAATGCATTTGGTACACTTTCACAAATTATGACCCTATTTGACCTCAACCAGACAAGAAAAGCTAAGTGTCGGTCGAAGAGAGAGACTAAGACTAATGTGCGTGTCTGTGTGTGTGTATAAATATATGCATTACGTTATTGAAAGTCAATTTAGTGGTGCAACCCTGGTGATGTCATCATCTCTAATTCAGTCGTTTCATTATCCTTAAAAATATTTGGGGTAATCACTCCTCCGCTATCAGCCTAAAGCTGTAGAGTTTTGCAGAATCTTTTGAAGCAACTACGAGGCGTTCTGTGCCATCAACGTCGAATGTGGTCAGAGAGACATTCGTAAAATTTGCCAGTGGTAGTATAGATAATAGCTGTCGGCCATCTTTGCTATACTGTGCGAGGCAAGTTTGAGTAGTATTTGACCATAACATATAAATGAAATCCTTTTTGTCTATACACACACCTAACGCAGTATTTGCAATAAGATCTGGTTTGGCCAATTCGAATCCGAATTCGAATACGATTTTATTTTTCTGTCCCTCTATGGTGATTGCATGGGCGCCATTTCCATGACATACCAAAAGATAACCACCATGTACTGCGATATCGTTCACGACACCGAATACGCCACCTGTTACGTTCACGGTGTGACTGTAGTTTAGCTGATGATCAAATATTAAGAAAACGTTACTGTATTCCAAACAAACAATGATTCGATTTTTGTCAGGATCATAAGCTACACACAACATACGCTTCCCGGTTGTTACAACGTTATCGATGTACTTCCTGCTGTATGAACCATTACGAACATCGTAGATACCGATTTCATTGGGTGCACAAACCGTCACGACTTGATGCTCGGATAAGTAACTGCAATAACGATTGGTGTAGTTGATTTTGTATCTTCTTGACATCTGGTCCTGCTTTTGTATTTTTCCTTTGCTGTTGATGACGGTGATATGTGAATAATTAACTGGTGCAGTACCAGATATGACCATATTTCCATCACTGGTTTGTGTGATGCTATCAATCAGATACTGACCTATAACTGATTTATCATTATGAGCAGCAGCTTGCTTAGCAGCAAATTCTTCAAAATCGATTAAAACCTCTTGATCGACAATAACCTTTACCTTCCCCCAAACCATTTTCGTTACATCCAAAGTAAAATCAGATAATAATTCTAACTGTGGAAATTCTTGTTCCATTTCTTTTACTAGGGCGTCACTGGCTGTTCTGATGTAAGGGATGCACTGAGAATCCGACCAATCGTCTTTAGAAGCAAGAATGGATGCAGTTGTCGCTGTAAAGTTCTCGTACCTTTCAATAATCTGTTCACAATAATCCAAGATATCTTGAAGTTCATTTTCCTTCTGCCTTGTTAGTAGTTCTTTTTCGGCCGACAGTTCCTTTAAATTTTCATCAAAATTCTCCAGTGTTATTTTGCAGTTAGATTCGATTTTATCGTGTTCTGCTTGCACTTCTTGAGATTCTTGGTCATATTTCTGATCCAAGTTTGTCAACTCGTTTTCAAATTTGACCCTTAGTTGACATTTCTCCTGTTCTCTTCTGTTTTCTATGTCTTCTACCTGTGTCTCTTTCTCAGTATCATTTTCGTTTATTTTGTCTTTCATCTTGTTA
The DNA here is from genome assembly GCF_037975245.1 of Apostichopus japonicus. NCBI lineage: Eukaryota > Metazoa > Echinodermata > Holothuroidea > Aspidochirotida > Stichopodidae > Apostichopus > Apostichopus japonicus. Next base: position 25,630,062 of record NC_092562.1, read on the forward strand.
ACATGCTGTTCGTATTGAATTTGCAACTTTTCGGATTTATCTTTTACATTTTTTCTTAGCTTCTGCGTAGCAGATTTAACCTTAGTTGGTAACTCGTACAACTTTTTTTCATTTTTGGTAATGTCCAATAGCTTTGCCTCCAGTAATTCTCTTTCACTCTTCGCTAACTCACCTACATCAAGCAGGTCGTGACCTTTGTGCATACCAGTGACACAGGTCACGCAAATCGGCAACCCGCCACATGTACTACAACATAACTGTGCCCTTTCTGTCTCGTGATCAGCACACATGGTATCTACCGTAAATGGTGATATTGTTTCCGAAGTCAAGTTCTTTTCTTTGATGGTTTCCAAGTTCAGAGTGTGTGGTTGGTGATCTTGAAACATTCCGAAAGTTAGGTGAATCTGAAAACATTCTTGACATAAAAATTTGTCACACTTAAAGCAGTATGTTGGTGTTGTTGATTCCTTAGAACAGCTAACACATAACTGCTTTTGATCTTTCTTTACGAACGAGTCTTGTAATTTGTTCAACAACAGCCTACTCGTCATATGAAGATCAGTCTTGAATCCATCCACACCGTTTTCAGGAATTTCACAATCCTGTTTACATACTGAACATTTAAACATCCCTTCGCTTGTTGATAGAATGACTGATGTCAAGCAATCCTTACAATATCGATGAAGACACGGTAACAGTTTCGGATCTTTAAGTTGATCCGAGCAAACAGGGCACTGGCAAATAGTCTCTGTCATGTCCTTGGAAGGTGTAGAGGATGCCATTGTTTCCGATGGAGGATGGCTTTTCTCTAGAAAATGAGCAGAAAAGGTACATGATGTAACTAGCATTTATTTACAAATAGCAAACGAGTGATGGCGTCTATATAGTTAAGAAGACATCTATACTCGAATAAATCCCTTGAAAAGAAACATTGACTACATTACTTTACAAAAGAACAAAGAAAAGATATATACTGCAATATTTCTCGTAAGTTGATAGTATGAAATATGAAACATAAATATCATGCAGACAGGTACCAGTAGAGGGAATCATTAAGGGCATGTGGATGACTGAACAACATGATATTGAATACAGCACCGTTTTCCATGTCCTTTTCTTTCTTGTTCTGACATTGCAACTGCAAAGTTTCCGTAACATCCCAAGTGACACATAACGTTCGCAAGTGACAAAGACAATAAGACTATATACCGTGTTGCTTATAAAACAAAAACGTATCATATTGTCAAGTAAAGTTATTATAATGTTATAACGATTCTACTATCAACGTTTCTACGTTACTTTGTAACAACTAACGTTTATAACATTGTTCAAATATTTTCGCTGTAATCACGTTAAGAAAATTATTCGATAACCTTCTCATGAAGTCTCTCTTTATATGAGTAAAGTTGATTGTGACGTCCCTATATTCTTTGTTCAATATAATTCCTCTTTATGAGATGATCTTTCCCTATTGTGTCATGTGTTCCGTCGGAGTCTGTTGCTTGCTATAATTTTACGTGCCATAGCCTAACCTTATAACTCTGATAGTTTGACAAATGAAATTAAACAAATTTTCCGTCACATTTCAAATATGATTATGTTTCAAATCTGCTGTAGTTTCCGAAATCGTATCAGGCAGTTTGACGGAATTTTGATAAACAGATAGTGAGGACTATGTAACTATAGAAAGAACTTAGAAGTTATATGTTATCACCATATGTTGGACAGAAAAAGTGAACAGTGTCATTATTTCCGACGTAGAGATGTAGAGTTGAGATGGAAAGCAGAACAGATTTAGACAACGAAATACCGTATTATTTGAGATCTAAATATTTTCAATTATGCATCTTCTTTTTGCAATATATATTTGACCAAAAAGGGAAGTCAAACAAGAAACATATAAGATTAATGAACGGTTCAGTCTTCAAGACCCAAGTTTAGAAACATAAAATAAAATATCGAATCATATTTATACATTCTGTCAAAGAGCTTAAATAATTTGCATAATGATACGTGATGATGAGTCTAACAGTACTGTTAATGTTATTACTAAGATCGTTTGATTCAATTACACCAGGTGTTACAGTTTGAAGGCTTAATACTGAAAACCTCGGCTACTACACCATATACAAGGGCACACAAATTTACGCGATGCAGGTCTTAATTTTAAAGGTCAACTTTATTGGCCAAAATTATGCTACAACTTCATAACATGGTCACGTGTTCTCAAACTTTGAAACATTCCGAATTTTACTCTCATCCTCTTTTAGTTGAATCAGTTGATGTGGAGACCTTTGAATGATTTTTTTTAACTGTCCTTAATATCTTGGAATAATGTGGGGGTGCAGAGGTTCCAGAAAATAATAATTTTAATATGTATCAACTTTAAGCATGCTAAATGTTTGGAACCTACACCGAATACCTTTAAAGTTGGCTTCATAAAAAGTGACATGGTGGTTCACTTGTGACAGAGAAGTAATGAAAAGGTAGGTATGCTGACATTGTAAAAACTTGATGGACCGTTTAATATAAATTAACACCACCAATCAACACCTTCATTTTACGCATGCGCACACATTATATTTTGGAAAAGAATAGTCAGTACTTCCAAACATGTACATTTCAAGACAGCTGGAGTAGACGTGCTATTGTTTAATGTTGCAGTTTTACTTCACATATACTTCACAAAACGCCCTTGAAGCCACTAACATACAAACATATGAACTTAGTTATGTATATTACACTATACAAGTACATACAAAACTGACATTATATACGTACGGTATGTTACACGTAAAGGAAGTTTCCACGCCCTCTGCTGTACCTTCAGTTAACTTCTTGATATAACCGGATAGAGTCTCTTCACGTTCAAGTAATGATTCTTGGAGAGGAAAGCCTCTTCCTAGAGTACTATTAGAATCGTAAGAATGCTTTCCGAACATTTACTATTTAATCTCTCTCTCATGTACATATGTCTGCAGAAGATGTTATTAAGTGTATGTTGTAATGGAACCCAGTGTTCCCTTCCAGTACACAATTAGGCTCATACGTGGCATAATACGCTGAACTTTGACACGACAGGAAGGGGATCTATTCTTGGCATAATATTACTAATGGTTTACGTTTGTGATCTTATCCGTATAGTCACAATTGCTCACCAATAATAAACACTCGGCAGAATTGTACAATTTCCGTTTTGTTTTTAAAACTCTTGAGACTATATTTACGGAAGCCTCAAAGGTACATCGTATTGACGACAGACATACAATGCACCATGCACCACGTCAAAAATTTGAAAATAATCTTTCTGACGAGATGCACTCTCTGTAAAACGGTAATAATCTGAATATTACGCTGGTGCACACTTGCTACTCACTTAAACAAAACGTTTAACTTCTCAAAATTACCATTTTGCTGATTTATATCAAGTCTTTAAAACTAAAGAATCTGAAAATTTCGAAGAATTCAGAATATTATTATTAATATAATTATTATTATTATTATGATTATCATAATTATTGTTGTTTTTATTATTTTTATTATTATGAAAAATTATGATGATTATTATTATGATGATATTTGATAAATATTTGGTCAAGATGAATGTCTCTTCTACGCTTCTTTGTATCTTACCCACATCATCACAACCGATCACACATATTTTACAGTACAGTAAATGTGGATGAAGCCTCGTCTGATATACTAGGTACGGTACTATTCCCCAAGTTAGCGCAATTCTTGGTGATTTGGTAGTTTGTTCTATTCCCGCCTTCCGGATTTTCCTCAATTCAGGATTGAATTACTGTTGAAGTAAAGATGAGATGATTCACGGATATAATACAACAACAAACAAGAGCAGTGACGCAGCAGAAGCTCAACTAAGCTTTTATTTGAGAAGTTTGTTTTGATTGGCATCATATTTCTGAGCAGTTTATCCATATCGTTTGTGCGATAACAATATGACATACGCGGGAGAACGGTGTCATTTCTTTCCCTCTAATCTTCATTTTATCTGCCTTATGCTCCTTCTTTTCACAATGTTAGAAAGTTGTAAAAAATGTGCTTTTAACACATAAAGATAAGTTTTTTTTTGGGGGGGGGGGAATAAAGAATGATAAAATTTTGAATTAAATTTGAAAAGTCAAAAGGCGGGTGTTCTTGAATACTTCAAATGCAGAACTGCCTTTGAATTTTTTTTTAAACCAGAACATAAAACTGTATTGAGGTTTTTGTTTTATCCTTGTAAGATATCTTGAAAATGTTTTTTTTATATATCAGTTCTGCATATTCTGTTGACACGACATGAATTTTGTGCTCACAAAAATTATTACATTTATTCTTCAAAATGACACCTTTTCATGGAGACTTGGCAATGTTACATTTCCTTAGCTATAGTGGTTACACCTTTTTCACATTTGAGCTAGTTGACGTCATATGACTTTTGGCCTTAACTATTATCAAAGTGTAGTCTTACTCAGAATCAGGGTAACCTATATGTTTCAATTCTTGGGATAATCATTAGGTAGATGGTTTTTACTGTTTAATCTTGTTGACTTCAGATGACTCTTGACCTCCAATAAATCCCAGAATGTCCCTAGCATGAGTGAAAAATGTTTTTCGGTGGTGCTGTGCAGTATAAACCAAAGTACTATATATATATATATATATATATATATATATATATATATATATATATATATATATATATATATATATATATATATATATTTATATATATATATATATATATATATTTATATATATATATATATATATATATATATATATTTATATATATATATATATATATATATATATATATATATAAATTACTGTCTCTGGTAACCGTTTATACCTACATTTATCTACACAGGAGTAAGGAGGCGGGAATTTCCAGGCTTCTAATGACGTAACACGTTTCTATCCTGACCAGTGCTGTTGTGTTGTAACTTGTGCAGCTGTTTCCGTCAGGAAGTTGTTTTCAGCTCATGTTACTTTACAAAGCTATATCTGTTGTGTTTCCTCAAAATATCAGGTTTTGTATTTTAGGAACATAATTCTGTATGGTTTTTAATGAAACGATAATACAACACAATGGTTTATTGATTTATACAACCTTTTAAGAGATAACCATAGGTAGACATTGTCTGTACTTTTGTCTTGCTATTGCCAAATGTACATTATAAGTGGAGACATGCATAGAACATATCGCGGACAAACAGAAATGTTATTGGGGAAGCCGGGTTTGGGAGGGGAAGGGATGTGTTGCATACGGGAGCCGGGCGGGGAAGGGGGAGAGTAGATGGCCAGAGTAAATATTGGATTTTAATTGTTCAAAAATTATGGACGATTCATTCAACGCTTTGTCCCGACTTAGATAAAGTTTCATGATGTATGATTAATTCCTACTTTCAAACATTTGAATTTGGGGACTTATTTCAAATTGCTGAAAACATTCCAACGGCATTGATTAGCAAAGCACGTTTCCAGTGTTCCTAATTATTCTTGACAGAATTGATTGGTAGTTTGAAGAAAATCGTAGAATGAAGTGAAGTTAAAGACAAGGTGGAAAAAATAAAAGAATTCGTCTCAATAAACTGAGTGTGTAATGGGAGTATTGTCGGCATCCTACATTAAAGCGATCCATTATACTCATAATGTGCTTATGTATACAATACATTAGGACATACTTCGCGGTTAAAAAGTTTCCAATTTTTATATTTAAACAGTCAGCAACTTTACCCTCGCTAAAATTGATACTTATTATAATCATTATAGTGATTATTTTGTGTGCACTCATCCTAGTTAGAACGCACTGATTTACATAGGCGTCAACTGTAGGTTGCGTTATATATGACAAGTAAGGATTGTGGGGGGTGGGGTGGGGGTGGGGGACTGAGGAGCAGGACTACTTTTTTTAAGCATGGGCGTCTTTTTCATAATTAATGCGTGTTTGTGTTGTTAACATAGGTTAAGAAGAAAAGGAAGGGGGGAGGGTTGGTTATGTTAAACACGGGCGTCCATGTACTTTTGCGTTGTTTAGGAAAGGAGCGAGGAGGGATGTGTGGGGGGGTGCGGGGAGGGGTGTGTGGAGGGCGGGATTACCAAGGTTTAACACTGGCGTCGACTCTGTATTAAATGCATGTTTTGTGTTGCATTCAATAGGTAAGTAGGTTGTGATTAGGTTGTGAGGGAGGGGGGGGGGGGGAAGTGGTGGGTGGGTGGAACTGATGCCTTATGTAACTGAAGATGCTGTACATAGGCTAGGAAGGAGATCCCTATTATAGCTATGCAAGGGAGGAGAGCGGCCCATCTCTGGTTTAATATCAGAAAAGAAAACTCACGTACACGTAATACACCATGGAAAGAAAACAAACAAACAGTTGTTTATTAGTATAAGTTATTTCTTAAAAGTATAAACAAATTCACAATTTGAAGGGATAATGTGAGAGATGAAACTTCGGTAACTACACCATCAGAAGCATTAAACTAATCATATAATGGAAAGTAGAATCACACAAGAGAGATTGCAGTATATGATGCAGTTTACGGTATGGCAGGCAGTCGGATTAACTTTACATAACTCTTACAATTTCCAAAAGACTTACTTCAAAGTGTAATTTCTGCCTCTTAGAATTTATTAATGAAAACCCGCAAGTTTGGTTCACTCGCACGCGTAGTGGATCAGACAAAATGCCTAGATGTGTCAAGATCAAAAGATAAGATTTGAAAGTGATGTAGGGATCATGGATTCAAGTATCGACCCTCTGCACCCCATCCCCCCCCCCCCCCCGGAACTTTTTGGCAAGTGCTTATGAAGATATCTACCTATTAAGAACCAATTCAAGTATACAAATGATAAAATCCTAGAAGTAAGGCAGAGCAGGGAATAGAAAAGGGGAAATGTTTCAAGAGGGAGTACGCAATTTAGAAATAAATTGGACAGGATGGACGTGGAAAACATGACCAACAACATTCTAAACCCTCTCTCTCACTTCTTCAAAGAATAATAAATAATTAAAAAACCCAATTCTTGATCTGAATATTTTAGCACACAATGATGTCATTATTATTATTTCATATCATATAAGAACAATATTTTTGCATCATATACCCAAGTAACTTACTTAACGTTTCATAATGTGGGTCCGTTTATCTGATCATTTTCCCCTTTAATTTACTCATTTATTTAACCCGTTTTTGTCTTCTTTTTTTTTCTAATTTTTTTTCCATTTTTAAGTAAACTGATGCAGAAGACGGTTAGAGCGATTATTAAACAGCGCCATCACTTAAAAAAATATAACACTCGGTTAGAACTAAGCAGGAAAAAAAAACATATCGATGTCGGGACTTCTCCTTTCAGTAGGGTGTCAGGACCGAAGAGGGTGCTGTGGGTGGGTGTAACAGACGTCAACAGAGTGGATACACGGAGCTATAGTCATTACACCCACTCCGTTTTTGCATCTACTATATACTAAGACTCATATACCCACTACAAGACAAAGACTACTCCCGTTATGTCTTGCCTGATCATATATAGGCCTATCATATGAATATATGACAGAAGAAAACCCATCAACTTTACTACCATGTAAAGCGACTTGAAGCACACATGATACACTATAACAAACATGGAAGGCTTCTGCCCCACTCCGCCCCCACACAACCTAAGTATGTGAGTGTCTGGTACAGGGGTGGGTAAGTGGCGGAGGTTAATTCCTACCGTATTCATACGTATGTGTGTTTTGTAATAAGGAACAAACATGCCTATGCTATAAATTAACAAGAGCAGCAATTTTGTTTGTTCAGAGCAAATAGTTCTTGAACTTTTCTTGCGTGACCCTGCATTACTGTAACGGACTTTGGTAATATAAAATCTTACCAATGGGAGTGGCATACAGTTTGTAAATGAATATTCATCATCTCAGTAAACATAATATTTATAATAATAGTGCCAACCTCCAATCATGGGAATGTTTCTATGGAGTGTAAGAATTTAACAAAGAAATTCCGGTTATTCCAAGATATTATTATCTCATCATATCTGACAGACCGAGAAACCACCCTGTTATAGTCCTCAATAAAATAAAATAAATATTATTAAAAATTAATAATAACAATAATAATAACAAAACTATATCAAAAATACAAGGAAAAAAGACAATTCTGAGAAGTAGATTTGTTACGTCAGCTGGTTGTACGATATTCACCATTAAAATATGCTAAATGTTAAGAATGCTCCTTTAAAGTTGTCTTTCAATCATAAGGTCCCCGGTTTGAGTCACTCCAAGATTAATGTATGTCGTCCAGTTACAGAGTTGTTGACAATTGACAATTCATAATCATGGACGTTAAATATGAATCTAAGAGACTGACTTCGGCCAGCTTGCAGCTTTGATAAGCCAATGATGCTTCTTCACGAGTTTCTGCTTGCAGGAGGATCTAAAATACATACATACAAAGTTAAGCTAAATTGATGATGTTGATTCCTCCATACAGAGCTAAAGGGTGATGTTAATTCATTGTTTTATCAATTCTGATAAAACAACGAAAACTTGTTCAGTTAACTTCATAAAACCAACAGAGCGTCCTTGGGTGCCATTCAACACAATTTGTCCTTTTTGCTTATGTTTTTGTGTTTTCCGATGATTGAGTTTTGTGGTTTGCATCTCAGGATGTACCCTGATGGACTGTTTAGTAGACTATATAGATCAGTCACTTTCACTGATGAAGCTTAGCTGCTTAAAGGGTCATTCCTCAAAATTAAAAAATGTTATAGAAATACAACCTGGACTACTGGAAGTGATTTCTAACTGTCTTCAACAAATCAAATAATTATGATATGTCTAAACTCATTTGAAAAGAATCCACCTGATATCAAGCCATGACATCAACTGTTATTAACTAAACAACAAAACATGCTTAACAAACAGGGAGACAAAGACAATGCAGAACCCAATTAGAGTTCGGACAATTTAAGAAAACAGTGAGCGTGAGTAAAAAAAAAGAAACAAAAAATACATGATATGAAAGTGTAAACCCACTGTAAAATAAAACACCAACATGGGGAGTTCATATGATAAGATTTTAAACATACACTGTAACTAAAATAGCTTACATATGAATGGAGGGAAGGAAAAGGTTAATAAATTATTCACAAACGACACGTACACCCCCACCCCCCCCCCCCCTTCCCCACCCCACAACCCCTGTACTCCCATCAGCCACCTGGTAAGAAAACATTGTGCTTGGAGATTTATAATTTTTTGATTTGGATATAACAAAAGAGTTCAAAACCTTCAAAGAAAACTTATGATGAGCAAAAAATATTCCTTTGGCCGACCATGGTTGTAAGGAATTAAATGGAACTATACATGAAACATTTCATGACCAACCATGGTTGTAAGGAATTTAATGGTAATATACATGTAACATCTCAAGACCAACCATGGTTGTAAGGAATTTAATGGTAATATACATGTAACATTTCAAGACCGACCATGGTTGTTAGGAATTTAATGGTAATATACATGTAACATTTCAAGACCGACCATGGTTGTAAGGAATTTAATGGTAATATGCATGTAACATTTCAAGACCGACCATGGTTGTAAGGAATTTAATGGTAATATACATGTAACATTTTATTATTGTTTACCCTTGTCTCTCCACTTAAACTAAATGTTTACTTATTAATGATTAAAACTATCTAAGCTCAAAAATATATATATACCCTAAATTGTTTTTTGTTTTGTTTATTGATAACAATCAGCCTCATGGTTCTTAAATTACTAAAGGTCCCTTACCACTCCCCCCCCCCCAACCCTCCTCCACCCTTATAAAAATGAGGAAGAAATAACCTTAGAAAATTGTGCTCGCTTACCGCTCTGTTCACAACATGTAATGAGCTTATCTCTGTGATATCATAAAGGGATATAACTCCCCTCGGAGTCTGTTGGCCAATCACTTATTGAACCTTGCACAACCAGTCACAAGGTCCCATTTTTAAGTAAGGAATTTGAGCTATTTTGAAATGTCTCGCATCATTTAAGCCATGGGTTCTACAGCAAAACAACGCTTTGGGATCAATTATTTAATATTTTAACTTGATTAATATTCAAGTAAAGTTTTACTGTAGTGATGTCATCCGTCATTCAACCCATTGTCATTGTTTGGCAAAACGTAACAAAATTTTAAAAACCGATACACTGCAACTGTTTTGTTTCACTTAGTAACTGGATGAAATCGATTTGTACCAAAAGACTACGAACACTGCATTACAGATGAAATGAATGTAGTTAATAACTTCCTCGATGACAGAAGCAGAATCCTCATCAGGTCGCTTCTCCTCGGTACTAAGAGAAACTTATTGCATCACCTCTGCACAATCATTTATAACAGAAATGCGAGATAATTTCTATGAGATAAACAAACACACTACCGAACTAACGCTTAACATATAAGTTGTAAAACTTTGCGCCTAATTTGCTGAGCACTCTTTCTCAAGAACTAGTTTGTGTCACACTTGACATTGTGCAATAATATTATTTATTGATTTGTGCTCTCCCACTATGACCTATGTCAGCATCTGACTATCTCAAACTTTAGTTAGACAGTAATTCCTTCTTGGGTCCTTTTCAAAAAGGAAATATGAAAAAAAATATGAAGGGCCTTAACATGTAACAAATTACACCCCTATGTAAGAATTCAACAACTGGATTGAGTGTTGAGTATTGTTTGATTCATAACTTTACTACATCAACAGGACACAATACTCGTCATAGTATCAAGTCTGCGGTAATTATCAAGAACATCTACTCCGTTAGCAGCTAAACGTGACACAGAATACATAATTAACATTGCTGGAAAAAAACGATAATATTGAATTGCTGAACCCAACTTGAGTACATTTTTTATTATCACTTTGCTAACATCAGGACCACAGCTATTCAATAATACTAATTTTCATACAAAAACAGTCACTTGCACAAAAACCAACACATTTTTTGGCTATTTTCGAAACAAAAACCATGATTATTAGATACATTCCTATTATTAGGTTTGCCCCCCCCCACACTTTCACAACTCAAATCCCGCCCTTGACCCCAACCGTTCCTTCTGCTCGCCAGGAGTTGTATCTCCATTTAGTCAAAGCTATTTGAAAATGCTTTATATCTTCAGTTCTCCCATCTGTTGATTAAATTTATGTGATTTCACATAGAGACAGGGAAAAAAAACATTGATGCTGACTGAAACTATACCGAAACAAATACTGCATTAGGTACATTTTAACTTTCAAGCGGATTTACATTATAGTGTCATGATACTAAGAATTATACGCATGTTACTATACGGACCTACATCCTTATTTAATACAACAATATTATTAAGATAAGAACTGGTCAGGCCAAGATATGATATAAATAGTTTCTGACCAGTGGATGAGCAAGCGCAGGGATACGGGAGTAAGTTGGGGTGTTGTAGGGTTGTAACCCTCCCCCTCGCTCATTTTCAACTCTTGAAAATTAAACTAGTTGTTAGCACAACATTGCTTAAGATATTTTGTTCTGGGGAAGCAGACCCTTTAGACGGTTGTTGACGTCAACGACATCTGATCCACTCCCATTTCTTCCTACAATCATGGAACCGTCCCTAAAAAGAGAACAGTATTGCCAGTATGTTGCCGTATGATCCTGGTGAAAATCCGCCACTTATACAAGCGAAGCTGTAAGCATGCACTCATTTACATTTTCCACGGCCGTACACTGTAAGCTATAATTTATGTAATCGGAGAGTAACGTATCAATGTAAATATATTATTAGTGAGTTTCGGAATGATTTGAGTGACTAAAAAGCAGGTTCTCGTTGTGTTCATACTACGCTTCTATAATTTATTTATCAAGTTAAACCGACCGATAATGAAGCTGATTTTGCGTATAATCGGACCCTCTGAACACGTATTCTTTTCAACATACATGACCCAGACGTTCATCCTACTAATTGACTAGTCTAACATCATAGGGGCTCTCCAGTGTTCCTACTGAGGGATCTGGCATATTGGTTATAATGTACGTATCCTGTGCTGTTTACATATCGCTGAATCATAGTAACAAGATCATAAAAGAGCGTTCACCAGTATATAATTCGCCGGCTGAACATGCACACAGACTCGGTGGGTGGTCGACTAGTTATAGGTAGCATAGATGTAGATTTTCCGTTTTGCTCATCCCAAGCTATACTATAATATGACCGATTCCGTCACCTTATGATTTTGTGGCGCCTGTCATTTCCCCAACCCCCCCCCCCCCGTAGACCCTGTACCCTCCGAACAGACAGCCATCCAAAATAGACAGTAATAGAGGGCGGGCTGGTAGGTAGCCAAAATAGGCAGTAAATAGAGGGCGGGCTGATAGGTATTCGAGATCCTGAATATATTATACTGAGAGCAGATATACACGGTCTTGAGCAAGACTAAGTTAGTGGCGGAGACGTTCCACATCTGTGGTTCAAGGTTCCAATTGTACAGTATAACCGAACGAAATATCTGCTTTAGGAACCACACTGATTTACGGTTCTTAAAACAATTATAGTATGATTTGAAACTCCGAAAATATGTGTCAAGAGATGCATGTATTCATTGATTACGAACGATAATGTACGGTACACTGAGTATTGCCTTGATCCACGTAAGGTATTGTTATCATATGCAGTTTGTCAATTAGTTTCGTGGAATTAGACCCAGAGCCGTAGATATACCCGGCTCTGATAGAATTCTCCAACATTACCTAGTTATCAAAGATCAGCTCCTTCAATGTATACATATGCCACATCCAAGTTCATTTCCGTCACAAAGAGACCACAACTTTTGCTGTTGATATTCTAAGCCCATGTTTGATTTCGGTTCTGACTTGAGAGTTGGCATACTCTATACATACAGTCTATATCAATCTGCCCGAGTGTTCTCTTTCAGGAAAAGTACTTAAAAAAGCCAAACAGCAAAATTGCAGTATGGTTTCGATGATTCTACATGAATATAATCTTATATGAATGTGACACACTAGGCTGTAGGGTATAGCCAGGATGAACAACATACTTCAATCTAAGTAGTACATCCAAAAGCATGGAGATATGAAAAACAATATTCACATTGGCAGCTGATGACCGAGATGGGAAATTTTCTTGTATTCAGCATACAAATTGGTCTCTACCGAAAACAGCAGGCTTCTTCTATTCGATGTGTTACATTTAAAAGCAGCTCATTAAGCAGGCACCGGGCGATTTTTATCCCTTGGTCCCCAAGATTTTGCGTCTGGTTTGCCTCTAAACATCTAACAACGCAACAGTTTATTTTTCGTAAACGGCGCCTGGTCATGTCCTCAACGTTGCTACAGCCAAACCTGACAATTGCGAAATACGATGGAAACAAAAAATATAAAATCGAGGATTCACGATGATATCATCCATTCCAATAGCAACATTGTATGTACTAACACTAGTACAACGTTCACTACACACCTTTGTGCACATGGCAACTCCAAAAGTTCTGACATACTTCAATCAATGGAGATTTGTGCGAGACTTCTGATTCTTATCTACCTATGCCCTTCAGCCAAATTTCCAATTGCCAATAGCCTCTCATATTCTTATGAAGCGAAACGCACATGTTACGTAATAGACTGGTCGGTGGGAGATAAAATAGACTATGAAACAAGGCTCCACAATTTGACCCCTGGTGACTCCAAATAAACTTTGACCTCCACCAAAAACCATAAGCTTCTGTTACTTACGTGCCACAACTACATACTAAATATTATATTAAATTCCAGCTTCCCTTCTTGAGATATCGTGTTCAGAAGTTTTAACAATTTGACCCCCGTTGACCCAGTTTGAATCTTCCCCCACCCCCCCCCCCCCCCACACTTTGGGTTCTCATACTCAATGTGGTACTCCTTAACATCAAAATGGGATTGTTCCAAGACTCCCTACTTGAGATATCGTGTTTACAAGCAAAGCGTCACACACACACGCACACGCACGCATACCTGCCTTGCATACCATTGGAGGACATCGACAAGGGACCATCTTTCGAGGACACTATGTTGGGGGTGAAGTAGCCTTAAAGCAAAGAAACACGTTTCAGTTTATGTCATTGACCAGTCATCTATAACTTCTTAACCATCTGTCGTTTGTTCTTTGAAGTGACATCTTCTATACATGTGAGAACCACACACATTATATCTGGTTGTTCTATGCATCTAAGGACGTTCTGCGTATATCCAGAACTGTTAGTCATTAGAGGACAATGTATGTATGAATATGATTGCTATTCTTTTGAGGACAGCTTATGCATGATGTAATGTTTAAGTTGGTTTATTAGTAAACATTAAATTGCTCATTGTGACCACTATGGTCTAACCTCAAGAGTCTTAGCTCCGCATATTTTACCCCCAGTTGGTATCTAGAGTGTATGTACATCTGAGGAGGATGGGATAAGGGTTGCAGACGGATGGACACAAGCAGAAGTCAATGTATTCTTTGGACACCAAATTTCCCAATCTTTGGTTGCAGAAAAAACCTTTATAGATGTGCTTTAGGCCGATCAACTTTTTTCAAGCAAGGGCTCAAGTGAGGTTATTGCGAAAACTGCAAGACTTTGCAAAATACGTTTAGTTTCCACTAGTTCTATAAATGTATTTTTTTAGGGTTGGTTAGGAGGTTGATGGAAGGGAAAGGTGACATATTATGTCATACATAACATTATGATCATTAATAAACAATATATAAACTGACAGAAAAGTAACATATTTCTGTTATGGCACCTTTATTGAAAAACCTTTGCAACCAAAACAAAATTAACAACTGCTAACTGATGAAGAATAAAATGCCAGTTACTTATCTGTAAAAAGCTAAATATTAATTAACAGTAACTTATTGTAGCCACATTTCCAAGCTAATAACCATAGCCATTCTTGAGGTACTCTGTTTTCTAATTTATCAAAAAGATTAAAAAAAAAGAATCTATACCCAATTTTACATATTATGTTTTGAAAATCAGGTATGATTATCGTTGATTTCACTTCGTTTTTTATAACTAATTAACAACCACTATTATTTTTATATAGAAAGGCTACACCAGTGAGCAGCGAAGTGAGATATTATTTAATTGGTGGAAATAAGAAACAGGCATTTACCATGCAGCCTTCAAATTTCTAATAACTAAATGATCCTTTTAATGAGAATTAAAAAGAAAGATAAGAGAAATACTTGCAAGCAAGCTGAACAAACTTCAATTGAATGTCAGAAGAGATAAACAATCATACTCATATTGTTCGCTTTTTGGCGAAAAAATAACGGTCGTAACGGAATGATTATTTTTAAGACGAACTGAAAGTGACTAATAAATTGTCTTTTGCATGTTTCGATAATAGATTTTAAACTGAAAAGTCAAACTGTAAGATTACCAATGTCTAGTCCACTCTTTTGACGCTTATTCGCAATGGCTTATTATTTCCCTAACAAGAATTACAAGAATTTCATCTTTCAACGTATTGTGAAAACAAAGCACCAAATGCGGCCTTGTCCTAACACGAACATTGGACTACAGTACAGTGCACTGCTACTATTGTTAACACAATACTGTTAACAACACATATGCAAATGCATTTTGCAACTAAAATATTATATGAAAATTTAACGTTGAATTTTTGGTCGTAACAACAGGTTATACTGCATTTAGTTTGACGGAAAAACGCCAACTAAAAACGTGAACCTTTATCATCTTATATTAGAAAATGAAGAAATTCTAAGAAACACCTTCAACTTATACTTCATGAGCTTAAAACAAAGAAGAACAGTTACAACAAGAACATCTGGAACAACAAATTCTGAACCTTCCACCCCTCCCTTAAGCCCTGATAAACTTCCAAAATCCTCAATTACTCTGCCAGAATTAAATGATAGAAACACATAAACACAAGACTTTTAGTTACATAACTGAAACATGTCTTTTAACACTTTAACTTACAAATTTGACAGATATTATCGCTTCCTTTTATTAGCTTGAATGGCACTATAAACTTTATACTTGATGTTTTTCCAAGTTTTATCATCTAGAAGTGGTGCCAGAGATTTCTTACATTTGTCGCATTCATCTTTTCGAGGCACACGGCCTAACCTAATGTGCTTGTCAAAATAATCTTGGACAGCATCTGATTCTTTGTTACCCCAATGTGACTTTTTGTTTACTACAACTCTTTGCTCTGATTGATCTGGTTTTCTAACTGAAAGGTTACTGTGACTTCTTGCCTGGAGACTGCTCCTCTTCTTACTTTCATTACACGTTTTTGCAAGGATTGATGCTGGAATGAAGAAAAGGAAATAAGCCAATGAAGTGCATAGAACAAAATGCAAGAAACTACCATTAAAAAATAAGAACAAGAATATCAAACATGGTTCCCCATTTAGTAATAGATATAACTATAAATTAACATATGACAAGTTTTTCTGAAGTATCTAGTAATACAAAGTCTTGGTTGCAACAAGATGTGTCTCAAATGTGCAACTCTGTCTAATAATATATGCCAGTTTACTTGATGTACCTCCTGTATTGATTTCATCAGGTAAATCATCTTCCTCATCTTCGTCAACCAGCTCTTCTTCACTAGTACATGGATCTGACCGAAGAAAGTAAGTAAACAAAGGAAAACATTGACTATAAGAATATAAAATAAGCGTAACAAAATTAAGTGCTTACGAGGTAGGAATATTCACAGAAGAAATTTGAGAAATAAACAAGACTAGCTAGGTGACCTGAAAGACAACTAAGTTTTAAATACAACTTGTTTGTTACTCGTAAATAGCTCATTTTGATGCCATCGGGTTTCGAGTTAAAAAATGTTTGCAATTGAAAATCTGTTTAACCATCCATGTTACTCATATTGTAAATTTATCACATAAGACAATAACTTCAATTTATCATAAAACTTTAAAATACAAAACAATTAAAAACACTTACCATCCAAAGAGACCTCAATTTCAGAAAGTTTCTTATCTCTGAAGTTGTTGCCAACAAGAGCCTTGCTACCTTTGTCATCTGCAGTGTGTCGTCAGGGAGGCGATAATACTCGCGATGAACTCTAATATCGTGACCTAAAAAGTTGGCAAGAATGTCCAGTTCATGGCGTTTGAGACAAAAGAGTTGAGAAACTGTTGCAATATGTTTTCGAAGCTTTGTTGATGTTAGTGCAGAAGGGCATTTGGCTCCACTCTCTAAAGCCATTTTGCTAAGGCAATCAGATCCCCGTAGTGGAGTTTTTGAACCCAATGTTGGCCTGGCAAACATATAGCGATTGGTTGAAGACACTCCAACAGATGAACGAGTCTCTACAAGGGTATCGGCAGCCTCTTTCATTTCAGATGTTAGCAGAATGGGGACTTTTCTGCCTCTTTTCCCTTTAGTCTCGACTCTAGAAAGCTGTTGACACAGTTTTTTCTCCCATTCAGTAAGATCCTCAAGGATATCCTCATTAGTGTGAGTATTGCATCTTTGGTAATCTTCCAGAGGCATGCGCTGTACTTCTCCACTCCTCCTCCTATTAACTAGGATAATTTTAGCCATTGTTGCTGTAGCTAGTGAGTACCATGCCAGTTTATCCGGATCTGTTGACAATCTCTTGGTGCTTTCCGTAATTTTCACATTGAGGTGTTTGTGAAGGTTGACTACATCTTCAGACAAAGGTAATATTGTGGGCTTATTCCACTTCCTTTGATACAATGTAGATAATGCATGTGAAGAAACACTGTCTGCCCACTCTAAGTTGCAAAGTTCTTCAAATCTCTCTGCATAATCTTTCAGTTCTCCATCTTCCAATTTGATGCCTGCCACCTTTTGTATTGCTGCCCATTTTTTTAGGGAATGGCCTAACTTCAGTGCAAGGGATGGTATCTGGTACTGTTGAGTGGATGAGTTGTAAACTGCACACTTGCGAACAGCCTCAACTACTTTGTCAAAGCATGATGGTCGTATGCATTCTGCAAGGGTCTTTAAACTTGGATCAACTTCCTGAATATTCTTCAGTAGGCGACCCACCTCCCGCATTTTCTGACTGACATACTGTCCATTGTGTGAATCTGTTCCAAGCTTTGCAAACAATCGTTGTCCCAATGTCAAAATCATTTCATCATTTCGACAAATAATGCTTATGTTATCCCGACGCATAATTCCAATGACTTTTACCTTGAACTGTTCATCAACCTTGGTAGCCAGTGGGAGCAACAATGAACATCTAGACCTTAATCCGTTACTTCTTCCACTGTGGCTTTGTTTCGCTGGACACTTTTTTGTGTGTTTCCACATATCTCCATCATAAAAGTAACCAAAACAGTTTTCACATGGAAGGTATCTTTCAAAAGGAACACTGAAGGGTGGCCTCTTGTAGGGAATAAGAATGCCTGTCCCTGAGTTTAGTACTTCGATGTTGTGTGAATGATTACCTTTATTGGTCAAAATTTGTAGCAATTCCTTTCTTTCCTTTGAATTCTTGCTGAAGCTGAATGCTTCTTGTACCTCTGGTTCATGTGCATGCATAGACTGGAAATGTCTTCCCAGTTTTGCCTTTTGTTCCATACAAAAAACACAGAACTGGTGTTTATCCCATTTTCTAGCAAATCCATTACTGCTTGTCATGACAGTCACCCGAGGTATCTTCTTGAATCTAGTTTCACTGGTAGTTGAAGAAACTGCACAACTCGATTCAGGTGTCTTGCTTGACACTTTGCATTCAGCATTCTGCAGTCTCAATTTAGATGATGAGCTAGAAGTAGAGTGGCCAATGTTTCCACCTGCTTCTGAATCACTTGCCGATGACCTCATGTCAACATTCCGTTTCAGACTTGTTCCTGGTCCTTTCCTGAGGTAATCACTACAATGTTCATTATTTTCATCACTGCTGTCCGATGAATCTGTATAACTGACAGATTCTTCTTTTTCTAATGCAAATCTCACTTTTTTCTGGTTACATTTTCTGTTTTTACCATGTCTTTGCTGTTGCTTTTGATTGTGATCAGTAGTTGATACTATGGTGTGCTCGACATCAGATTTTGACGGATGCTCCTTGATGCAAACTGCACCATGACTTCTCATTTTAGGGGAAGGAAGGGGAATCATATATTCTGAACTATTTGTAGAATCTCCTGAATCGCAAACATATGACATTTGGTCATCATTCCATTCCTGCTCTTTATCTTGAGTGTTGTCCGATGCTTCACTAGTCTGAGATGAAACTTCATTGTCACTACCATTTTCTCCTTTATCGTCTCCTCCACTGCTGACATCTTTGTGTGTGTCTTTACACCATGGGAACAAATTGATGTCTTCAAATGGATTATAGCTATCATCACTTTCATTATCCTAAATAGGGAAGAAGTAACAGATGTTGTACGTACAGACCTTTCCAATAAATCAAGACAACAACCTAAATCAGCTTTTGGATGTTTGAGTTGACGGAACTATGAATGTTCCTCCTTTAAAAAGTGCATGTTTGAATAAAATTTTACAGAATTAAAAAGTTTTGTATTTAAATAAATATGTTTAAGTACCAAAAGTATGTATCAGTCTGCACAGTGGATGATACACTTTGTAAGAGTTACGCAACTAAAATGAATTATGCCAGTGAAAACATTTATTTGCAAGGAATGCTGCCTGGTCAATAAAGAAGATATTTATCTTCTAATATTTTATCTATAATAACAGGGCCTATTTCTTACCTTGGCAATCTGTGTGGTGCATTCTGATTACCCAGGTGCTCTCTCTGGCTCATTATCAGTGTTGCATTCTCTCAAAACTTCAGGTGGCTTGTTTTGATTTGTTTGTTTCTAAGAAGATTAAAAATCACATTTCAATGGAAATACTTAAGTATTTGAAATGATATAAGCATCTCAGAACTGAATCTCAAATTACAAATATTTCATGGTAAGTAAAGTCAGTAGTCGTTATCAACTATACTAGTGAGAACATTCCACACAATATCATCATAAAAGGAATCCCTTTAGAAAAGGGTTTAAACGACATGAATGTACCCTTCAATGCAAACAGTTAGGTTCTTTTCACAGAACCAAGAGTTTTGATTATATCTTCAAAGAAAAAACAAGCCTACATCAAACAATACATGAATGAAGCCTGGTCAATACACAATGATACTTGACTATTCTTTAGAGGACCAAGTACACATAGTACTGGGTAATATTGTATATCACATGAAATCATACATTAAAACACAAACTTATATCAATCTTTGCAGTTGACAATAAATATCTCTGCAATATTGTGCCTTACTAATGTAACAAACTAGTATATATTCTACACATTGAACCGTAATTACTATACAAGCATTAACAAAGCAATTGTGTCAGGGCTAACACAACTGAGATGTACTATACCAGTGAGAACAATTACTAGAAACATTTCTATTAATTGCAAATATCAATCAGGATACATCATCAGGACATCTACTTCAATGCAAATCACTGATCATCCAACAAAGGGATAAAAAATCAAACCATTGGGCATATTTTTTATTTCAAACTCTGACGTGTCAAGTCTTCACATGTGTGCTATAGAGTTGGCTATTCCTTAGAGGACATCATTGTACAAACTACTGCAACAGTGGTTGTCCATAATCATATCTGATTTCATTTCCTTTCTTAATCTCTGAATTTGCAAATATGGCCAATTTTGGTTGCTTGTTTATGATAATCTTCTTCACAACAGCATTGGGTTTCTTCCAATCATCATTACAATACTTTCCCTTTCCTGTGCTATGTGTAGCATCAATGCTAGCAATGGAAAAAAGAAGAAAACTTAAATTCTACTTCACCATTCTGCAAACTATGCCCCTCCCCCACCCCTCCCAGAAAAAGAAAACATGTTGATGTTAATTTAGTGTTTTATAGGGTCTAACAACTCAAAATATGTTATTTCAATCACACTTTTGGACACAACACACAGAGACTTCCTAGGATGACACACTCTAATAGCCTATCCTTGACATACATGCAATACCTTATGCTCAAAGGGCTCTTGCTTTTCTTAATTTATTCTGTGTATTGGTAATGAACTCCTCAATGTTCTAAGTAGTCCAACCCTTTTGTGTTCCTAAGATTTTAATAGGGTCATATCAAAACAAAACTTGGCACAGAACATTAAACGACATCAATTGATTAACAATCAGTATACAACACCTCAACATTAATTTGTGCCTAAAGTCAACCTTGATTTAGCAAACTGTGATATTAAGTACTACTTAAGTTGTGAAATGAAGCCTCAATCAATCTCATGAAAAGAATGTCACTCATAACAAAGTCATAATTAACAACATCCTTCCAATTGTTTGAAGAAAAACATGGATCTAATAAACACTTGTAGCTCAACAGTGAAGAAAATGTAGAGTAACTGTTACCTACCACATACTGTCTTGACCACTCTGGAAGAAGAATATGAAAGTAGTGTCCTCCTCTTCCCCCACCTGGTAGGCATGTCTTAACACACCAGAATATTCTAGGAGGAATTCTCCTTTTTCAAAGTCTGCCGTTGCAAATAATCCATACCCTTTAATAATAACAAATGAAGGAAAATGATCACCAACAACTCAATATTAACCCTTTTTGAAAATATAGCAATGATGCTCCTTATATGACATAGTTGCTGACAGTTAAATCAGTGCAAGTTTACACTTCCTTGATCCATTTTATGTGTTGGATGGACTAACCACACGTAAACGCATTTTGATAATTGAAGCATGCTGTCCAACGTTAAGTCCCACATCACTGCAACAAACTGTGCAGATATTCTAAATGGCAATAAGTTGCATACAGTTATCTCAACTAGGTTACAGAAATATGATACCAATTGACTCACCAACTTCTTCTGAAACATATTTCACTTCAAACCCAGAAGGGTCTTTTTTTTCTTGATGAAATCTGCGTAAGCTGTAGGTTGCTGTTGGTTTTATTACTTCTTGTCTGCATCTATCAATAAATTTGATAATGTTTTTGTATGGGAGACACTTTCCTGTTCCCTTGCCAAACAAACAATATATATATAGTTCCCAGACATTATGAGATAATAATCTTAAACCTTTTTCATTCCATTAATCTACTAGTTATCTTAATGCATGACACCACCCACACCCAAGCTAACAGTCATGATGTGAATGCTTAAGTAAATATTTGATTGATCAATTCAGTTTTCTAAATCAACTGATCATTAATTACTTAAGAATAATTTGAAAAAAATCTCTATAGGCCACAAAACATGTACTATAAAATCATACAAACTAGTATTCGTTGTCATGTATTCTACTTAGCAAAAAGCATAAAACACATATATTAACAAGCATTACACTTGGCACAACATGCCTATTAATATTACAGTATATATTGTTCCTCTATAGGCAACAAACATTAAAGGAGTTTAGCCTATCACATGTAAATATTGTAGCCTAACATATGCAGCACACCCATGGAGTAGCCTATATCAGAAACTGTTCAGTAAGAAATGCAGCCCAACATATGCAGTACACATTCAAGAAAGAGCCTATGCCTATACACCTTTTAAAGTGGTAGATAATGTAGCCTAACATACATCCAGCACATATACACAAGTAGTCTATATCACATTATCAGGAACTGTTCAGCCTACAGTATGCTAGGAACTTTTATGTAAGTATTGTAGCCTTACATATGCACTACACTTTAACGAAATAGCATATAACTGTTCAGTGAGTATTGCAGCCTAACATATATGCAGCATGCATTCAAGAAGTAGCCAGTACTGAGTACCAATTAGACTATTAAGATTTATGAGATTGATGTGCATGTTATCAAATACCCCTGATACCTGTTTCCTGTGTCGGACTGTGAATATGACCTTCATTTGACAGATTGATGGTTAAATTTGAAGAATGCACTGAAAATGTTCAGTCTACAGTGATCAGGAAAAATTGGTCTTTTACATGTCAGTCATGAAGAGGTACTGTTGTGGTACTACGTGGTACTGTCCAACTTCAATTTCAACTATACTTTTATTTCCCTCTTTCAATGATTTCATTCTGCACTTTCCCTTCTCAATAATGAAGCTATGTTATTAGTAATACATAATACTTGAAGATGGCAGATTGGATCTCCTATTTTGTTACAGCATCTCACACATTTAATTTCAAACTCTATTTAAGCTTTGATTGTAGAGGTAAAGAACTAACCAGCAATTGATACTTGTAATACTCCTGTCCGAATACAAACATCATGAGACAAATTCATCAAACCCCTCCTTTAATTTACTGAGTCCCTTGTAAATTCAGCTAACACTGATGGATCATTTCACTTATTGAGGATAATGATACATGGAGTTCAAGAATTCTTTCTTCACACAGCCAATATCCATTAGGCCTTTCTGTCAATACATCATTTACCAAGTCATTCACCAATATCAGTTGCACAAATGGGCAAAGCAAACGTTGGGAAAGCAAAAACACCAATGAATTAAAATCTTCTCTCTCATATAAGTAGAAATACCAGAAAGAAATCTTTTATGATCGACTACAGTGATCCTGTCAAGTCCTGCTACAGGTGACTCAGAAAAAAGACTGAATTTAATTTTACAGGAGTTGCAATAATCCCAAAGTAATGACAATATATATGGTTCTGAAAATGTAATAATGCCATAAAATGGCCTGCCTTCATTTACTTCCATGCTATAAGTATAACCTCATTTGCTAACATATCCTACCATTCCTGCATTAGTCTCCTAGACAAGCCTAGGCTATAGTTGAACCTTTGCTAAACCTGGTTTGTACAAAGGCCTTAAGTTTTAACATTATGCCAACGTTTGACCTAGCACCTAATTTAGTTGTTCCTCTGGACACAATGTAATCTCGGATTATTAAATACTGAACAAATAACTTGTGATTCGCGCAGTATAGAAAGTCCGCTAAAGCTACTTATTGCTACCACTAAGCTACTGGTTATCCTAGCCTAACCCACTATTACTATACTATTGGTATATACACCATTACAAGTACTATACGCCTATAAGAACAGTCAACACATAACATATGAGTTCATTGAGCACCTCGACAACGAAGCATGTCTTTTGAATGTACCAACTTTGAACTAAAATTCCCTTGAAATGATCTTTTCTCGTTGATTTCTTATTACTTAAAAGTGGCATTAGCACATAAAATATATCGAGGACGTGTGTTTAAGTACTCGGACGTACATGAGGTCCCCGAAGGAAAGGTGTGGTATCATGAGCATGTCCTCGAAGATTCGATAAAGTCAGCACATACACACTGATCCGCCTGCATGACTACAAAAGGTAACGATTAGCATCGAAACAAAACAGGAGAACATGTTAACATGTTAATGTTTTATATGTTATCTACATGTTATTTTTTGTGGCTCGGTTGTCATGGAAGTACATGTGGTGTTTAGGAATGGCTACAAGTGACAAAAACGTGTGTAGCGTGGTGTAGCGAGAAAAAAAAAACAATGTCATGATTCGCACAAATTGAAGGGGGTGCGAATTGCCAACTTATCAAGCTATCCAGTGAAGGGTCGGGTTAAGCTAGTGAGAACTTTTACAAGGACGTAAAGAAACCATATTATAGTATACGTTGAAGTTTTAGTGTTTAAGTCAATGCATGTTTTATTTGGATTATGCTACCTGAGACTGACATGGTATTGATCGATTTGAGACGGACGGGATGTGGGAGGGGGGGCTTAAATGGGGGGCGTATCACACCTGTACCTGGTTGCTTCCCTATAGCTGCATGTGCATTAAGGCCCGGTCACACTACAGCGATATTTTATCGGAATACGGTCCGATTTTTCCGATTTTAGGCCAAAGAGTAAGGTTTTTGGTAGTGAATGTAATGAATGCAGTGGAATATTCGAATACCTACTCCAAATCTGAGGGGTTCTGGAACGGACTACATTCTGAAGTGACGTCACATCGAAAAACGATGAAAATCGGAAGAGAAATCGGATAGCTATCCGATAAAAGGAAACGGAGTTAATATCAAAAGTTAGGAGAGGGCTATTCCACATCGGAATGGCTCAACAGATAGCAAATCAGGTCCTTTATCACTGTGGCTAGAAGACCCGAACGAAAAACTGGCTGTTTCGATTCCTCCGGGAAAATCGGATAGTATTCCGATAAAAAAATCGGTATAGTGTGACCGGGCCTTTACGACCGCACTATCGTAGCCTACGGTGTCTCTTTAAGTATTATTGTAAAATGTTTTTAAAGCAGCATTTTGCGTCCTTTTCTATGATTTTTCTCAACCTCACTGTCGCCACTATGCCATAACGACATACATAACTAGCTTTTCTATTTAAATTTTACTTAAAATGGTGGCATTAAAAAAAAAATTGCAACTTTCAACTTCTCCAAGACATTTTCCGTTGGGATCCCAATAAACCTCGCCCATAATATGAATATTTCAACACTACGAACGTCATTGACCAATAGGCCTACGTATTACAACACCATGCTTGATTTGTGTACAGTCTATATGGCAGTTGTGTCAGGGAGTTCCATCCCTGGTTGTACCAACGCAAAGTCTTGAATCTATTTTTAGCAACGCTCACAACTAAACCTGCATCTCTGATTGGTTGAATTCAAACTAGTGGGTTTCGGGGAACTGTATGCGATAAACTTTAACTGTCGAACTTGTCGTGGAGACATTTCTCATTCTCTGCAAATATCCTTAATTACTCGCCAATTAACGTTGTTGGCAGGGAAAAACTTGGCTGATATCTTAGTTTGCTGTTTTGTGATTGGTATATGTAATAAACTCGATGGACATGTCAAAAAGTAGAGAACGGCGACCAAACGCAAAATGTTGCTTTAAGTATTGTAGAGTGTTCTCCTCCAGTAATTTGTTCCTTCTCTTTATCGACCGTTGCCATCGCTATTTATTACCGAATCCAATTTACAATTGTCAGATTTTGCTGATTCATTTAACCGAGTCTTTCCGGGTTGGCTAGTAAGAATTGTTCCTTCCGATGGTCTCTCTTATCATACTACCATGCGCTCTGCTTAATGTAGTCGTCCACAGATCAGATATACTTTTCAATGATCAAAGTTAACTTCATACGCCATTTTGTACTATGGTACTACTATGTTTTTATTGTGCAATAAACTCGAAAAGCAAAATTATAAACAGTTTATAAGCAAGCTGCTAATAAACGACAAAGGCAAATGAATATATAGATATAATTGAAATTGAAGTGAGTTGAAAAATCCAGAAGTGTGCAAAAACTTCCAGCCTCCACCGGGATTCGAACCCGGGCTTCCCGCTTTAAAAGTGGACACCCTAACTACTAACTAGGCTGCGGAAACTGATTGTATGTCCAGAGGTTATATAAATATATATATATATATATATATATATATATATATATATATAAATGAAAATCGTAATGAGTTGGAAAATCAAGAACAGTGAAAAAACTTCCAGCCTCCACCGGGATTCGAAGCCGGGCCTTCCGCTCTGTAAGCGGACACCCTAACCACTAGGCTATGGACGCTGATTGTATGCCCAGAGGTTCGAAACCGGTAAGGAAGGTCGTAATTCCACTGTAGGCGTTTGTCACCTGTATCGAACAACACTATTTCTGTTTTTGGTGACATATTTTGCCTTACATTAGAATTACAGATCAAACATGATTTCAACCAACTCGAAATCATTTGTGATTCTTAAGCCGGATCTCGAAAGAAATACATTGAACAGACTTTATGTTAATGCAATGGAGGTAAACGACAAAGGCAAATGAATATATATAAATGAAAATCGTAATGAGTTAGAAAATCAAGAACAGTGAAAAAACTTCCAGCCTAAACCGGGATTCGAACATGGGCCTTCCGCATACATATATACAAACATGATATACAAATATATAAATCGATATGTAAGCTATGAAAAGGGTAAAAAAATGTTATATACAATTAATCTGACAATAAATTGTATAAAAACTGCAACTGGAAAATCGAAAGTTATACAAACAAAATCTTAAAATTTAAAATATATATTTAAATGTGAACAATTTTAAATTTTTAAAGCGCTATAAATGCAAAATGGAAAATGCGTTTTAATAATGTGACAATATATATAGTATCAAAGGACAGTTAACGGAATGCAGATCTAAATAGAAAGGTTTTGATTAGTTTTCTAAATTTATCTACATTTTTGGCACACTTAGCTTCCATATTGTCGCAGATGAGTAATCGAAACGCCTGTTACCGTATGTAGAAGTTTTAATGACAGGTTTGGTAAGTAAGGACTTGGATTCTGAGCGTAGAGATCGAGTAGGCTTGTATTTATGAGTTAATTCAGAGAGGTAGATACTAGATAGGGGCTAAACCATTATGTGACTTATATGTATATAATAGAATCTTATAACTGAACCTGCAATGGTTAGGCAATCAATGTAAGTCACGTAATACAGGTGTAATATGCTCATGTCTAAGAGTGCGACTTACAAGCCGTGCAGCGAGATTCTGAACTCGCTGCAGGCGATCGGTCAGCTTGTGAGGCAGGCCATATAGCAGGGCATTGCAGTAATCCAGTTTTGATGTCACAAGGGCATGGATTAAAGTCTTACACGC
The DNA here is from genome assembly GCF_037975245.1 of Apostichopus japonicus. NCBI lineage: Eukaryota > Metazoa > Echinodermata > Holothuroidea > Aspidochirotida > Stichopodidae > Apostichopus > Apostichopus japonicus. Next base: position 25,657,726 of record NC_092562.1, read on the forward strand.
ATCATCTGAGATATACCTTCTAATTTTGCCAATATTTCGGATTTGCCAATAACAGGACTTACAGATAGAGTCAACTTGATTATCCATGGTAAGATTGTGATCAAGATATACACCTAAATTCTTTACTTTAGGAACTGAACATATGGTGCTAGGTCCCATATTTACATACAAGTCTTTAATAGCATTACCCTGAAATTTTAGTGAAAATACAATGAACTCAGTTTTGTCCTAATTAAGTTTCAAACAATTAACCCGCATCCACCTGACTATATCTGAAAGGCATGCTTAGAGCTTTAAAGATACATCATTCCAGGACTCAAGGGCATCAAAATTCAAATACAATTGCGTATCATCAGCATAACAGTGATGGTTGATGTTATGGCGCTGAAGTATTTCTCCAACTGGACGGGTAAACATACAATATATCAAAGGACCAAGTACAGAAACCTGTGGCACCCCAAACCTTAGCTGTCTCTCATCAGATATAACATTATCAATTTGTATACATTGCACTTTGTCCCTAAATTAGGACTTAACCATTTTAATGAGTTTGACGCAATTCCACAAGTATGTTGGAGACGATTTAATAAGATCTCATGATCAATAAGATCGAAGGCTGCCGATAGGTCCATATATATATATATATATATATATATATATATATATATATATATATATATATATATATATATATATAGGCCTATATATATATAGGCCTATATATATATAGGCCTATATATATATAGGCCTATATATATATAGGCCTATATATAGGCCTATATATATATAGGCCTATATATATATAGGCCTATATATAGGCCTATATATATAGGCCTATATATATATATATGCCTTTATATATATAGGCCTATATATATATATATATATATATATATATATATATATATATGTGTATGTGTATGTGTATACGTGCATTACGTTATTGAAAGTCAACACAGTGGTCGTTTTGATACAGTGACACAACTACTGGGTTTAAGTACTTCAGATTCATGAAAGTATTTCTTACACTGATGATGTGATCATCTCTAGTTCGCCTTATTATACTTAAAGTTATTGGGGTAATCACTCCTCCGCTATCAGCTGAAAGCTGTGGAGAATTGCAGGGTCATTTGAAGCAATTACGAGGCGTTCTGTGCCATCAACGTCTAATGTGGTCAGACAACCATTCTTCAATTTTCCCAGTGGCATTTCAAGTAGTAGCTCTCGGCCATCTTTGCTGTACTGGCACAGTGTTGTTTTGAAGTTTTTATCATCCGACCATAACATATAAATGAAACTGTAATTGCCTATACACACACCGATCGCTCTAACTTGATGGGTGGGTTTTTTTAATTCGAATTCGCTTGTAGCATCCTTTCCATTCAAGGTGATTGCATGGGCTCCCTTATTATGGCATACCAGGAGAAAGCTTCCATGTACGGCGATATCATTCACAGTACCAAATTCTTTTTTTGGTAGCTTCACATTGCGACTGTATCTCAGCTCATCATCAAAAATGTCAAAAGTCTTGGCTCTACCATAACAAACAATGTATTTCGGTTCGTTAGGATCATAAGCTACACAAGACATACACTTATCGCCTGGTGCAGAGCTACTGGTGCACTGCACGCGTTTACAAACATCGTAAATAGCGACTTTCTGCGTTCCATAAACCGTCAGGACTTTCTCCTCTGATAAACTACAACAATAACGATGGGTATCGTGGATATCTGATCTTCCTTCCATCTTAATCATATCTTGTTTTTTTCCTTTGCTGTCGATGACGGTGATATGTGATTGCCGATCTGGTGCAGCACCAGAGATGACCATTTTTCCAACACTGAGTTCTGTGATGCTAGTAATCGGATACATACCGCTCTCTAATAATGTAGCAAAATCGACAATATCCATTTTTGGGTTAGTAATCTTTACCTTCTTTACATCCTGTGCCGTCTTTGCCTCCTGTTCCTTCTTTACCTTAGTAGAAGCAGGTGATTCTAAGTGTGCAAATTCCCGTTCCATTTCTTCTTTAAACGCATCATTGGCTTTCCTGATGTCAGCAGAGCACGAAGACACCGACCGATCGTCTGTCAAAGCAAGAGTAAATGAAATGACCGCTATACACTCCTTGTACCTCTCAATAGTCTGCTTCCAATCATCCAAAGTACCTTGAAGTTCCATTACCTTCTGCCTTGTTGGTTGTTCTTTTTTTGCTGACAGTTCCTTTAAATTTCCATCGCTAGGCTCCTCTTTTGGTTTGCAGCTAGCTTCGGGTTTATCATGTTCTACTTTCACTTTTTTCTGTTCTCCTCTGCGTTCACCATCTCTCTCTCTCTCAGTGTTAGTTTGCAACTCTTCTCCTTCTTTTTCCGTCCTTTTTAGTTTCTCCTTAACAGCGCTACCCTTAGGTGGCAACTCGTTCGACTCTTTTTTTTTTTTTTTAATGTCCAAAAGCTTTACCTCCCGTAATTTTTTTAGTATCTCATCTGTATCTCTTTGCGATACACTTCCACTTGTACTACAATGTTGGTCGGAGACAACAGGGAACTGGGAAACAGTCTCTGTCTTGGCCTTGGAACGAGTGGAGTAAGCCATCGTTTCCGATCGATGATGGTTTTATCTAGAAAATGAGCAAAAACGTGACTTGATGTAATGAGCATTTATTTACGAACAGCTAACTTGTAATGGCGTTTCAAAAGTTAGAGAAAACATATATTCCCAAATAATCCCTTTAAATAAGTAACACTGACTTCATTGTTTTCAACAACAAAAAAAGAAGATACACTTCACTATTTCTCGTAGGTCGGCTGTGTATGTCAATGTTATTTGACTTATTTCTGTTATTTGTATGTTAAGTAGTTGCAGTAGCAGCTGCAATTGTTGGTAGTTTGAAGGGCATTCGAGTGTCGTTTCTTGAGTAAGACACCTCGTCAATAGATCTACTTAATGCAGGCAACTCATCTTGCATGCTTCCTCTTTTCCGCCACGCCTCGCTCCACAGGAAAGCCCTCACAGATAAGTATAGAATAGAACCCCTTAACGCTAGAACTACTACGCCCGTTACAGTATGAAATGTGAAATAGAAAAATCAGGCAGGCAGGCAGGCAGGCACCAGTAGAAGAAGTTTAATTCCAGCAATTGGGGTCGATATAGACCCCAATTCATCTTTGAATTTAAAAAAAATTATTACTCAGCCATCTTACATCCTACAACATTCATTTAGGTATTGAAATGTAGCTAAGACCATACGTTTGTGTATAAAACAAATTAAAAGGGGTGTCACTGTAATTTTTTTTTAGTGGGTGGGGCTCAAAGGTCAAAGGTCAATCTGAAAATGACGTAATTTGGCTAACAATCGATGTTCGCTTCATAAAAATCGTGACAGAAAATAAGAGTTGAACAAACCCCCCCCCCCCCCCCATTATATTTGGTATAAACCCTAACATGTTTTGAACATATTCTGAGCATTTCAGGAATATATCTATAAAGAGCTCTGAGAAAAATGCAAATGACCTTGAAATTTCCTGTAATTTGACATCAAAATCGTATAAATCCGTTCATTTTTGATAAAATTCTCGTTCCCGAACGCTTCAACCTACGAACGTGTTTTTTTTTTACCCTATTATAGATATTTAGGCCGCTCACTTCTTTGTAATTGATAGTTATGACATAGCGCCCTTACATTCCTTTGTAAGTCGATAGCCACCGCCGTTCTTGCGCAATACTGTGTCACTGAATGTTAAGTGTACATTTCAATGGACTTTTACGTAGAAGATATTTTCAAATAGGTCGTGGCTGCACACAGCGTCCCAAATTACGGCCCAATAGGCCCTAAAGATGTGGGACGATTCAATCGTCACGATTGGTCAGATACCTTGATGAGGTCCAGGACCTTCTGGTCGAACCAGTTTATCAAGGTTCGGTCCTTTGAGGACCCAGAAATTGTAAGTTCAATAGCGTTTTTTACAAAAATGGGTAGGCTAGGCGCCTCATTGAAGGTAGCAGCCACTAAGAGCAGACACTAACAGCAGCCACTAAGAAAAAAAGGACAGTAAGACATGACACACAGTAATACAACTGCGGTCGTGTGTGTTTGTTATAACCAGTGTTACCAGCGACAGTTGACGAAAAATCGCTAGATTGGCGAAAATAAAACCCCGAACGCGCTGTATATACTAAATGTGTAATGATCAGAAAAATGATTTTTTTTTCAAAATCGATTAACTTTAGTTATGGAGCCTACTAGGATGTCCGGTGAGCACCATATTAAAGTAGCCAGGTTCATCTTTCACGTGGTATACCTCTACTATCGGTAACAAAAATGATTTCTTGACCAAAAGTGGCATTAAAGTTTTAACCCCGCTACGGACATCACTAAACGCGCTGTATCTAAGGTGTAATGATCTAAAAAAAATGATTTTTTCCCCTTCAAAATCGATTAACTTTAGTTATGGAGCCTACTAGGATGTCCGGTTAGCACCACATTAAAGTAGAACGGTACTTCTTTCACGTGGTATACCTCTACTATCGGTAACAAAAATGATTTCTTGACCAAAAGTGACCTTGAAGTTTTAACCCCGATACAGACCCTTCTCTAAACGCGCTGTATATACGTTATGTGTAATGATCAGAAAAATGGTTAATTTTTATTTTTTCAAAATCGATTTACTTTAGTTATGGAGCCTACTAGGATGTCCGGTTAGCACCACATTAAAGTAGAAATGTTCCTCTTTTACGTGGTATACCTCTACTATCGGTAACAAAACTGATTTCTTGACCAAAAGTGACCTTGAAGTTTTAACCCCGATACGGATATCTCTAAACGCGCTGTATATACGTTATGTGTAATGATCAGAAAAATGGTTAATTTTATTTTTTTCAAAATCGATTTACTTTAGTTATGGAGCCTACTAGGATGTCCGGTTAGCACCACATTAGGGTAGACAGGTTCCTCTTTTTCGTGGTATACCTCTACTATCGGTAACAAAACTGATTTCTTGACCAAAAGTGACCTTGAACTTTTAACCCCGATACAAACCCTTCTCTAAACGCGCTGTATATACGTTATGTGTAATGATCAGAAGAATTTATAATTTTTATTTTTTTTCAAAATCGATTAACTTTAGTTATGGAGCCTACTAGGATGTCCGAATAGGACCACATTAAAGTAGAAAGGTTCCTCTTTCACGTGGTATACCTCTACCATCGGTAACAAACATGATTTCTTGACCAAATATGGCCTTAAAGTTTTAACCCCGATCCGGACATCTCTAAACGCGCTGCATATACGTAATGTGTAATGATCAGAAAAATGGTTAATTTTTTTTTTCTTCAAAATCGATTAACTTTAGTTATGGAGCCTACTAGGATGTCCGGTTAGCACCACATTAGAGTAGAAAGGTTCCTCTTTTACGTGGTATACCTCTACCATCGGTAACAAAAATGATTTCTTGACCAAAAATGACCTTAAAGTTTTAACCCCGATACAGACCCTTCTCTAAACGCGCTGTATATATACGTTATGTGTAATGATCAGAAGAATTTATAATTTTTATTTTTTTCAAAATCGATTTACTTTAGTTATGGAGCCTACTAGGATGTCCGGTTAGCACCACATTAAAGAAGAAAGGTTCCTCTTTCACGTGGTATACCTCTACCATAGGTAACAAAAATGATTTCTTGACCAAAAGTGACCTTAAAGTTTTAACCCCGATACGGACATCTCTAAACGCGCTGTATATTCGTAATGTGTAATGATCAGAAAAATGGTTAATTTTATTTTTTTCAAAATCGATTAACTTTAGTTATGGAGCCTACTAGGATGTCCGGTTAGCACCACATTAAAGAAGAAAGGTTCCTCTTTTACGTGGTATACCTCTACTATCGGTAACAAAAATGATTTCTTGACCAAAAGTGACCTTAAAGTTTTAACCCCGATACGGACATCTCTAAACGCGCTGTTTATACGTTATGTGTAATGATCAGAAAAATGGTTAATTTTATTTTTTAAAATCGATTTACTTTAGTTATGGAGCCTACTGGCATGTCCGGTTAGCACCACATTAAAGTAGAAATGTTCCTCTTTCACGTGGTATACCTCTACTATCGGTAACAAAACTGATTTCTTGACCAAAAATGACCTTAAAGTTTTAACCCCGATACAGACCCTTCTCTAAACGCGCTGTAGACACGTAATGTGTAATGATCAGAAAATGGTTAATTTTTTTTTTTTCAAAATCGATTAACTTTAGTTATGGAGCCAACTGGCATGTCCGGTTAGCACCACATTGAAGTAGACAGGTTCATCTTTCACGTGATATACCTCTACTATCGGTAACAAAAATGATTTCTTGACCAAAAATTCCCTTAAAGTTTTAACCCCGATACGGACATCTCTAAACGCGCTGTATATACGTAGTTTGTAATGATCAGGAAAATGGTTAATTTTTATTTTTTTTATTTTCCAATAACTTTAGTTATGGAGCCTACTGGCATGTCCGGTTAGCACCACATTAAAGTAGACAGGTTCATCTTTCGCGTGATATACCTCTACTATCGGTAACAAAACTGATTTCTTGACCAAAAATTCTCTTAAAGTTTTAACCCCGATACGGACATCTCTAAACGCGCTGTATATACGTAGTGTGTAATGATCAGAAAAATGGTTATTTTTATTTTTTTCAAAATCGATTAACTTTAGTTATGGAGCCGACTGGCATGTCCGGTTAGCACCACATTAAAGTAGAAATGTTCCTCTTTCACGTGGTATGCCTCTACTATCGGTAACAAAACTGATTTCTTGACCAAAAATGACCTTAAAGTTTTAACCCCGATACAGACCCTTCTCTAAACGCGCTGTATATATACGTTATGTGTAATGATCAGAAGAATTTATAATTTTTATTTTTTTCAAAATCGATTTACTTTAGTTATGGAGCCTACTAGGATGTCCGGTTAGCACCACATTAGAGTAGAAAGGTTCCTCTTTTACGTGGTATACCTCTACCATCGGTAACAAAAATGATTTCTTGACCAAATATGGCCTTAAAATTTTAACCCCGATCCGGACATCTCTAAACGCGCTGTATATACGTAATGTGTAATGATCAGAAAAATGGTTAATTTTTATTTTTTCAAAATCGATTAACTTTAGTTATGGAGCCAACTGGCATGTCCGGTTAGCACCACATTGAAGTAGACAGGTTCATCTTTCACGTGATATACCTCTACTATCGGTAACAAAAATGATTTCTTGACCAAAAATGACCTTAAAGTTTTAACCCCGATACGGACATCTCTAAACGCGCTGTATATACGTAGTTTGTAATGATCAGAAAAATGGTTAATTTTTATTTTTTTTTATTTTCCAATAACTTTAGTTATGGAGCCTACTGGCATGTCCGGTTAGCACCACATTAAAGTAGACAGGTTCATCTTTCACGTGATATACCTCTACTATCGGTAACAAAACTGATTTCTCGACCAAAAGTGACCTTAAAGTTTTAACCCCGATACGGACATCTCTAAACGCGCTGTATATACGTAATGTGTAATGATCAGAAAAATGGTTAATTTTATTTTTTGCAAAATCGATTTACTTTAGTTATGGATCCTACTAGGATGTCCGGTTAGCACCGCATTAAAGTAGACAGGTTCATCTTTCACGTGATATACCTCTACTATCGGTAACAAAAATGATTTCTTGAACAAAAGTGACCTTGAAGTTTTAACCCCGATACGGACATCTCTAAACGCGCTGTATATACGTTATGTGTAATGATCAGAAAAATGGTTAATTTTATTTTTTGCAAAATCGATTTACTTTAGTTATGGAGCCTACTAGGATGTCCGGTTAGCACCACATTCGAGTAGACAGGTTCCTCTTTTACGTGGTATACCTCTACTATCGGTAAAAAAACTGATTTCTTGACCAAAAGTGACCTTGAAGTTTTATCCCCGATACAGACCCTTCTCTCAACGCGCTGTATATACGTTATGTGTAATGATCAGAAAAATGGTTAATTTTTATTTTTTTCAAAATCGATTTACTTTAGTTATGGAGCCTACTAGGATGTCCGGTTAGCACCACATTAAAGTAGACAGGTTCATCTTTCACGTGATATACCTCTACTATCGGTAACAAAAATGATTTCTTGACCAAAAATGACCTTAAAGTTTTAACCCCGATACGGACATCTCTAAACGCGCTGTATATACGTAGTGTGTAATGATCAGAAAAATGGTTAATTTTTATTTTTTTTATTTTCCAATAACTTTAGTTATGGAGCCTACTGGCATGTCCGGTTAGCACCACATTAGAGTAGAAAGGTTCTTCTTTTACGTGCTATACCTCTACCATCGGTAACAAAACTGATTTCTTGACCAAAAATTCCCTCAAAGTTTTAACCCCGATACGGACATCTCTAAACGCGCTGTATATACGTAGTTTGTAATGATCAAGAAAATGGTTAATTTTTATTTTTTTTATTTTCCAATAACTTTAGTTATGGAGCCTACTGGCATGTCCGGTTAGCACCACATTAAAGTAGACAGGTTCATCTTTCACGTGATATACCTCTACTATCGGTAACAAAAATGATTTCTTGACCAAAAATGACCTTAAAGTTTTAACCCCGATACGGACATCTCTAAACGCGCTGTATATACGTAGTGTGTAATGATCAGAAAAATGGTTATTTTTATTTTTTTCAAAATCGATTAACTTTAGTTATGGAGCCTACTGGCATGTCCGGTTAGCACCACATTAAAGTAGAAATGTTCCTCTTTTACGTGGTATGCCTCTACTATCGGTAACAAAACTGATTTCTTGACCAAAAATGACCTTAAAGTTTTAACCCCGATACAGACCCTTCTCTAAACGCGCTGTATATATACGTTATGTGTAATGATCAGAAGAATTTATAATTTTTATTTTTTTCAAAATCGATTTACTTTAGTTATGGAGCCTACTAGGATGTCCGGTTAGCACCACATTAGAGTAGAAAGGTTCCTCTTTTACGTGGTATACCTCTACCATCGGTAACAAAAATGATTTCTTGACCAAATATGGCCTTAAAATTTTAACCCCGATCCGGACATCTCTAAACGCGCTGTATATACGTAATGTGTAATGATCAGAAAAATGGTTAATTTTTATTTTTTCAAAATCGATTAACTTTAGTTATGGAGCCAACTGGCATGTCCGGTTAGCACCACATTGAAGTAGACAGGTTCATCTTTCACGTGATATACCTCTACTATCGGTAACAAAAATGATTTCTTGACCAAAAATTCCCTTAAAGTTTTAACCCCGATACGGACATCTCTAAACGCGCTGTATATACGTAGTTTGTAATGATCAGGAAAATGGTTAATTTTTATTTTTTTTATTTTCCAATAACTTTAGTTATGGAGCCTACTGGCATGTCCGGTTAGCACCACATTAAAGTAGACAGGTTCATCTTTCACGTGATATACCTCTACTATCGGTAACAAAAATGATTTCTTGACCAAAAATTCTCTTAAAGTTTTAACCCCGATACGGACATCTCTAAACGCGCTGTATATACGTAGTGTGTAATGATCAGAAAAATGGTTAATTTTTATTTTTTTCAAAATCGATTAACTTTAGTTATGGAGCCTACTGGCATGTCCGGTTAGCACCACATTAAAGTAGAAATGTTCCTCTTTCACGTGGTATACCTCTACTATCGGTAACAAAACTGATTTCTTGACCAAAAATTCTCTTAAAGTTTAACCCCGATACAGCCCCTTCTCTAAACGCGCTGTATATATACGTTATGTGTAATGATCAGAAGAATTTATAATTTTTATTTTTTTCAAAATCGATTTACTTTAGTTATGGAGCCTACTAGGATGTCCGGTTAGCACCACATTAGAGTAGAAAGGTTCCTCTTTTACGTGGTATACCTCTACTATCGGTAACAAAAATGATTTCTTGACCAAATATGGCCTTAAAATTTTAACCCCGATCCGGACATCTCTAAACGCGCTGTATATACGTAATGTGTAATGATATGAAAAATGGTTAATTTTTTTTTTCAAAATCGATTAACTTTAGTTATGGAGCCAACTGGCATGTCCGGTTAGCACCACATTAAAGTAGAAATGTTCCTCTTTCACGTGGTATGCCTCTACTATCGGTAACAAAACTGATTTCTTGACCAAAAGTGACCTTGAAGTTTTATCCCCGATACAGACCCTTCTCTCAACGCGCTGTATATACGTTATGTGTAATGATCAGAAAAATGGTTAATTTTTATTTTTTTTCAAAATCGATTTACTTTTATAGTTATGGAGCCTACTTGGATGTCCGGTTAGCACCACATTAAAGTAGACAGGTTCATCTTTCACGTGATATACCTCTACTATCGGTAACAAAAATGATTTCTTGAACAAAAATTCCCTTAAAGTTTTAACCCCGATACGGACATCTCTAAACGCGCTGTATACGTAGTGTGTAATGATCAGAAAAATGGTTAATTTTTATTTTTTTCAAAATCGAATAACTTTAGTTATGGAGCCTACTGGCATGTCCGGTTAGCACCACATTAAAGTAGAAATGTTCCTCTTTCACGTGGTATACCTCTACTATCGGTAACAAAAATGATTTCTTGACCAAAAATGGCCTTAAAATTTTAACCCCGATACAGACCCCTAACAAAACTGATTTCTTGATTAGATTTATTTATGATTCAATTTTGTCCTTCTTGTTGGAACAAACTGAATATGTGTGCTCCATAGCTACTCTTTGTATCAAATATACTTCTGTGCTCCACCTGTACCGAAAAATCAGACTATATAGACAAAATATGTAATCAAATAAAATTGATATCTTTTCGTCGTACTGTTTTTTCTTTCAAAAGAAGTTAGTCATTCACCTTTTTGAGGCATGACAAGAAAATCTTCACATCGTACCATGCATAAGACCACATATAACCAACATGAAGTCTATGTGGAATACATTGTACATTTAACACACGATCGGATACTTTTGTTAACTAGTACGAATCATCCTGCAGTATGATCTTGAGGTTCTAAAGAATGACTGACGATATTAATCTCTCTTCTCATTACCTTTAGAGAAGGGTCTGTATCGGGGTTAAAACTTTAAGGTCATTTTTGGTCAAGAAATCAGTTTTGTTACCGATAGTAGAGGTATACCACGTAAAAGAGGAACATTTCTACTTTACTGTGGTGCTAACCGGACATGCCAGTAGGCTCCATAACTAAAGTAAATCGATATTGGAAAAAATAAAAATTAACCATTTTTCTGATCATTACACATTTCGTATATACAGCGCGTTTAGAGATGTCCGTATCGGGGTTGAAACTTTAAGGGAATTTTTTGGTCAAGAAATCATTTTTGTTACCCATAGTAGATGTATATCACGTAAAAGAGGAACCTTTCTACTTTAATGTGGTCCTATTCGGACATCCCAGTAGGCTCCATAACTAAAGTTAATCGATTTTGGAAAAAATAAAAATTAACCATTTTTCTTATCATTACACATTACGTATATACAGCGCGTTTAGACATGTCCGTATCGGGGTTAAAACTTTAAGGTCATTTTTGGTCAAGAAATCAGTTTTGTTACCGATAGTAGAGGTATACCACGTGAAAGATGAACCTGTCTACTTTACTGTGATGCTAACCGGACATGCCAGTAGGCTCCATAACTAAAGTTAATCGATTTTGGAAAAAATAAAAATTAACCATTTTTCTGATCATTACACATTTCGTATATACAGCGCGTTTAGAGATGTCCGTATCGGGGTTAAAACTTTAAGGGAATTTTTTGGTCAAGAAATCATTTTTGTTACCGATAGTAGAGGTATATCACGTAAAAGAGGAACCTTTCTACTTTAATGTGGTCCTATTCGGACATCCTAGTAGGCTCCATAACTAAAGTAAATCGATTTTGAAAAAATAAAAATTAACCATTTTTCATATCATTACACATTACGTATATACAGCGCGTTTAGACATGTCCGTATCGGGGTTAAAACTTTAAGGGAATTTTTGGTCAATAAATCATTTTTGTTACCGATAGTAGAGGTATATCACGTGAAAGATGAACCTGTCTACGTTAATGTTGTGCTAACCGGACATGCCAGTAGGCTCCATAACTAAAGTTAATCGATTTTGGAAAAAGTAAAAATTAACCATTTTTCTGATCATTACACATTTCGTATATACAGCGCGTTTAGAGATGTCCGTATCAAGGTTAAAACTTTAAGGGAATTTTTGGTCAAGAAATCATTTTTGTTACCGATAGTAGAGGTACATCACGTGAAAGATGAACCTGTCTACTTTAATGTGGTCCTATTTGGACATCCTAGTATGCTCCATAACTAAAGTTAATCGATTTTGGAAAAAATAAAAATTAACCATTTTTCTGATCATTACACATAACGTATATACAGCGCGTTTAGAGATGTCCGTATCGGGGTTAAAACTTTAAGGGAATTTTTGGTCAAGAAATCATTTTTGTTACCGATAGTAGAGGTACATCACGTGAAAGAGGAACCTGTCTACTTTAATGTGGTCCTATTTGGACATCCTAGTAAGCTCCATAACTAAAGTTAATCGATTTTGAAAAAAATAAAAATTAACCATTTTTCTGATCATTACACATAACGTATATACAGCGCGTTTAGAGAAGGGTCTGTATCGGGGTTAAAACTTTAAGGTCATTTTTGGTCAAGAAATCATTTTTGTTACCGATAGTAGAGGTATATCACGTGAAAGATGAACCTGTCTACTTTAATGCGGTGCTAACCGGACATGCCAGAAGGCTCCATAACTAAAGTAAATCGATTTTGAAAAAATAAAAATTAACCATTTTTCTTATCATTACACATTTCGTATATACAGCGCGTTTACAGATGTCCGTATCGGGGTTAAAACTTGAAGGTCATTTTTGGTCAATAAATCATTTTTGTTACCGACAGTAGAGGTATATCACGTGAAAGATGAACCTGTCTACTTTAATGCGGTGCTAACCGGACATGCCAGTAGGCTCCATAACTAAAGTTAATCGATTTTGGAAAAAATAAAAATTAACCATTTTTCTTATCATTACACATTACGTATATACAGCGCGTTTAGAGATGTCCATATCGGGGTTAAAACTTTAAGGGAATTTTTGGTCAAGAAATTATTTTGGTTACCAATAGTAGAGGTATACCACGTGAAAGAGGAACATTTCTACTTTAATGCGGTGCTAACCGGACATGCCAGTAGGCTCCATAACTAAAGTTAATCGATTTTGGAAAAAATAAAAATTAACCATTTTTCTTATCATTACACATTACGTATATACAGCGCGTTTAGAGATGTCCGTATCGGGTTTAAAATTTTAAGGTCATTTTTGGTCAAGAAATCATTTTTGTTACCGATAGTAGAGGTATACCACGTGAAAGATGAACCTGTCTACTTTAATGTGATGCTAACCGGACATGCCAGAAGGCTCCATAACTAAAGTAAATCGATTTTGAAAAAATAAAAATTCACCATTTTTCTTATCATTACACATTTCGTATATACAGCGCGTTTAGAGATGTCCGTATCAAGGTTAAAACTTTAAGGTCATTTTTGGTCAATAAATCATTTTTGTTACCGATAGTAGAGGTATATCACGTGAAAGATGAACCTGTCTACTTTAATGCGGTGCTAACCGGACATGCCAGTAGGCTCCATAACTAAAGTTAATCGATTTTGGAAAAAATAAAAATTAACCATTTTTCTTATCATTACACATTACGTATATACAGCGCGTTTAGAGATGTCCGTATCGGGGTTAAAACTTTAAGGTCATTTTTGGTCAAGAAATCATTTTTGTTACCGATGGTAGAGGTATATCACGTGAAAGATGAACCTGTCTACTTTAATGTGGTGCTAACCGGACATGCCAGTAGGATCCATAACTAAAGTTAATCGATTTTGGAAAAAGTAAAAATTAACCATTTTTCTGATCATTACACATTTCGTTTATACAGCGCGTTTAGAGATGTCCGTATCGGGGTTAAAACTTGAAGGGAATTTTTGGTCAAGAAATCATTTTTGTTACCGATAGTAGAGGTACATCACGTGAAAGAGGAACCTGTCTACTTTAATGTGGTCCTATTTGGACATCCTAGTAAGCTCCATAACTAAAGTTAATCGATTTTGAAAAAAATAAAAATTAACCATTTTTCTGATCATTACACATAACGTATATACAGCGCGTTTAGAGAAGGGTCTGTATCGGGGTTAAAACTTTAAGGTCATTTTTGGTCAAGAAATCATTTTTGTTACCGATAGTAGAGGTATACCACGTGAAAGATGAAACTGTCTACTTTAATGTGATGCTAACCGAACATGCCAGAAGGCTCCATAACTAAAGTAAATCGATTTTGAAAAAATAAAAATTAACCATTTTTCTTATCATTACACATTTCGTATATACAGCGCGTTTACAGATGTCCGTATCGGGGTTAAAACTTTAAGGTCACTTTTGGTCAATAAATCATTTTTGTTACCGACAGTAGAGGTATATCACGTGAAAGATGAACCTGTCTACTTTAATGCGGTGCTAACCGGACATGCCAGTAGGCTCCATAACTAAAGTTAATCGATTTTGGAAAAAATAAAAATTAACCATTTTTCTTATCATTACACATTACGTATATACAGCGCGTTTAGAGATGTCCATATCGGGGTTAAAACTTTAAGGGAATTTTTGGTCAAGAAATTATTTTGGTTACCAATAGTAGAGGTATACCACGTGAAAGAGGAACATTTCTACTTTAATGCGGTGCTAACCGGACATGCCAGTAGGCACCATAACTAAAGTTAATCGATTTTGGAAAAAATAAAAATTAACCATTTTTCTTATCATTACACATTACGTATATACAGCGCGTTTAGAGATGTCCGTATCAAGGTTAAAACTTTAAGGTCATTTTTGGTCAAGAAATCATTTTTGTTACCGATAGTAGAGGTATATCACGTGAAAGATGAACCTGTCTACTTTAATGTGGTGCTAACCGGACATGCCAGTAGGATCCATAACTAAAGTTAATCGATTTTGGAAAAAGTAAAAATTAACCATTTTTCTGATCATTACACATTTCGTTTATACAGCGCGTTTAGAGATGTCCGTATCGGGGTTAAAACTTGAAGGGAATTTTTGGTCAAGAAATCATTTTTGTTACCGATAGTAGAGGTACATCACGTGAAAGAGGAACCTGTCTACTTTAATGTGGTCCTATTTGGACATCCTAGTAAGCTCCATAACTAAAGTTAATCGATTTTGAAAAAAATAAAAATTAACCATTTTTCTGATCATTACACATAACGTATATACAGCGCGTTTAGAGAAGGGTCTGTATCGGGGTTAAAACTTTAAGGTCATTTTTGGTCAAGAAATCATTTTTGTTACCGATAGTAGAGGTATATCACGTGAAAGATGAACCTGTCTACTTTAATGCGGTGCTAACCGGACATGCCAGAAGGCTCCATAACTAAAGTAAATCGATTTTGAAAAAATAAAAATTAACCATTTTTCTTATCATTACACACTTCGTATATACAGCGCGTTTACAGATGTCCGTATCGGGGTTAAAACTTTAAGGTCATTTTTGGTCAATAAATCATTTTTGTTACCGATAGTAGAGGTATATCACGTGAAAGATGAACCTGTCTACTTTAATACGGTGCTAACCGGACATGCCAGTAGGCTCCATAACTAAAGTTAATCGATTTTGGAAAAAATAAAAATTAACCATTTTTCTTATCATTACACATTACGTATATACAGCGCGTTTAGAGATGTCCGTATCGGGGTTAAAACTTTAAGGTCATTTTTGGTCAAGAAATCATTTTTGTTACCGATAGTAGAGGTATATCACGTGAAAGATGAACCTGTCTACGTTAATGTGGTGCTAACCGGACATGCCAGTAGGCTCCATAACTAAAGTTAATCGATTTTGGAAAAAGTAAAAATTAACCATTTTTCTGATCATTACACATTTCGTTTATACAGCGCGTTTAGAGATGTCCGTATCGGGGTTAAAAATTTAAGGCCATTTTTGGTCAAGAAATCATTTTTGTTACCGATAGTAGAGGTACATCACGTGAAAGAGGAACCTGTCTACTTTAATGTGGTCCTATTTGGACATCCTAGTAAGCTCCATAACTAAAGTTAATCGATTTTGAAAAAATAAAAATTAACCATTTTTCTTATCATTACACATTACGTATATACAGCGCGTTTAGAGATGTCCGTATCGGGTTTAAAATTTTAAGGTCATTTTTGGTCAAGAAATCATTTTTGTTACCGATAGTAGAGGTATACCACGTGAAAGATGAAACTGTCTACTTTAATGTGATGCTAACCGAACATGCCAGAAGGCTCCATAACTAAAGTAAATCGATTTTGAAAAAATAAAAATTAACCATTTTTCTTATCATTACAAATTTCGTATATACAGCGCGTTTACAGATGTCCGTATCGGGGTTAAAATTTTAAGGGAATTTTTGGTCAAGAAATCATTTTTGTTACCAATAGTAGAGGTATATCACGTGAAAGATGAACCTGTCTACTTTAATGCGGTGCTAACCGGACATGCCAGTAGGCTCCATAACTAAAGTTAATCGATTTTGGAAAAAATAAAAATTAACCATTTTTCTGATCATTACACATTACGTTTATACAGCGCGTTTAGAGATGTCCGTATCGGGGTTAAAACTTTAAGGGAATTTTTGGTCAAGAAATCATTTTTGTTACCGATAGTAGAGGTATACCACGTGAAAGATGAACCTGTATACTTTAATGTGGTCCTATTCGGACATCCTAGTAAGCTCCATAACTAAAGTTAATCGATTTTGAAAAAAATAAAAATTAACCATTTTTCTTATCATTACACATAACGTATATATAGCGCGTTTAGAGAAGGGTCTGTATCGGGGTTAAAACTTTAAGGTCATTTTTGGTCAAGAAATCATTTTTGTTACCGATAGTAGAGGTATATCACGTGAAAGATGAACCTGTCTACTTTAATGCGGTGCTAACCGGACATGCCAGAAGGCTCCATAACTAAAGTAAATCGATTTTGAAAAAATAAAAATTAACCATTTTTCTTATCATTACACATTTCGTATATACAGCGCGTTTAGAGATGTCCGTATCGGGGTTAAAACTTTAAGGTCATTTTTGGTCAATAAATCATTTTTGTTACCGATAGTAGAGGTATATCGCGTGAAAGATGAACCTGTCTACTTTAATGCGGTGCTAACCGGACATGCCAGTAGGCTCCATAACTAAAGTTAATCGATTTTGGAAAAAATAAAAATTAACCATTTTTCTTATCATTACACATTACGTATATACAGCGCGTTTAGAGATGTCCGTATCGGGTTTAAAATTTTAAGGTCATTTTTGGTCAAGAAATCATTTTTGTTACCGATAGTAGAGGTATACCACGTGAAAGAGGAACCTGTCTACTTTAATGTGGTCCTATTTGGACATCCTAGTAAGCTCCATAACTAAAGTTAATCGATTTTGAAAAAAATAAAAATTAACCATTTTTCTGATCATTACACATAACGTATATACAGCGCGTTTAGAGAAGGGTCTGTATCGGGGTTAAAATTTTAAGGTCATTTTTGGTCAAGAAATCATTTTTGTTACCGATAGTAGAGGTATATCGCGTGAAAGATGAACCTGTCTACTTTAATGCGGTGCTAACCGGACATGCCAGTAGGCTCCATAACTAAAGTTAATCGATTTTGGAGAAAATAAAAATTAACCATTTTTCTTATCATTACACATTACGTATATACAGCGCGTTTAGAGATGTCCGTATCGGGGTTAAAACTTTAAGGTCATTTTTGGTCAAGAAATCATTTTTGTTACCGATAGTAGAGGTATATCGCGTGAAAGATGAACCTGTCTACTTTAATGCGGTGCTAACCGGACATGCCAGTAGGCTCCATAACTAAAGTTAATCGATTTTGGAAAAAATAAAAATTAACCATTTTTCTTATCATTACACATTACGTATATACAGCGCGTTTAGAGATGTCCGTATCGGGGTTAAAACTTTAAGGGAATTTTTGGTCAAGAAATCATTTTTGTTACCGATAGTAGAGGTATATCACGTGAAAGATGAACCTGTCTACTTTAATGCGGTGCTAACCGGACATGCCAGTAGGCTCCATAACTAAAGTAAATCGATTTTGAAAAAATAAAAATTAACCATTTTTCTGATCATTACACATTACGTATATACAGCGCGTTTAGAGATGTCCGTATCGGGTTTA
The DNA here is from genome assembly GCF_037975245.1 of Apostichopus japonicus. Taxonomy (NCBI): domain Eukaryota; kingdom Metazoa; phylum Echinodermata; class Holothuroidea; order Aspidochirotida; family Stichopodidae; genus Apostichopus; species Apostichopus japonicus. The sequence goes on from NC_092562.1 coordinate 25,676,054, forward strand.
AAATTTTAAGGTCATTTTTGGTCAAGAAATCATTTTTGTTACCGATAGTAGAGGTATACCACGTGAAAGATGAACCTGTCTACTTTAATGTGATGCTAACCGGACATGCCAGAAGGCTCCATAACTAAAGTAAATCGATTTTGAAAAAATAAAAATTCACCATTTTTCTTATCATTACACATTTCCTATATACAGCGCGTTTAGAGATGTCCGTATCAAGGTTAAAACTTTAAGGTCATTTTTGGTCAATAAATCATTTTTGTTACCGATAGTAGAGGTATATCACGTGAAAGATGAACCTGTCTACTTTAATGCGGTGCTAACCGGACATGCCAGTAGGCTCCATAACTAAAGTTAATCGATTTTGGAAAAAATAAAAATTAACCATTTTTCTTATCATTACACATTACGTATATACAGCGCGTTTAGAGATGTCCGTATCGGGGTTAAAACTTTAAGGTCATTTTTGGTCAAGAAATCATTTTTGTTACCGATGGTAGAGGTATATCACGTGAAAGATGAACCTGTCTACTTTAATGTGGTGCTAACCGGACATGCCAGTAGGATCCATAACTAAAGTTAATCGATTTTGGAAAAAGTAAAAATTAACCATTTTTCTGATCATTACACATTTCGTTTATACAGCGCGTTTAGAGATGTCCGTATCGGGGTTAAAACTTGAAGGGAATTTTTGGTCAAGAAATCATTTTTGTTACCGATAGTAGAGGTACATCACGTGAAAGAGGAACCTGTCTACTTTAATGTGGTCCTATTTGGACATCCTAGTAAGCTCCATAACTAAAGTTAATCGATTTTGAAAAAAATAAAAATTAACCATTTTTCTGATCATTACACATAACGTATATACAGCGCGTTTAGAGAAGGGTCTGTATCGGGGTTAAAACTTTAAGGTCATTTTTGGTCAAGAAATCATTTTTGTTACCGATAGTAGAGGTATACCACGTGAAAGATGAAACTGTCTACTTTAATGTGATGCTAACCGAACATGCCAGAAGGCTCCATAACTAAAGTAAATCGATTTTGAAAAAATAAAAATTAACCATTTTTCTTATCATTACACATTTCGTATATACAGCGCGTTTACAGATGTCCGTATCGGGGTTAAAACTTTAAGGTCACTTTTGGTCAATAAATCATTTTTGTTACCGACAGTAGAGGTATATCACGTGAAAGATGAACCTGTCTACTTTAATGCGGTGCTAACCGGACATGCCAGTAGGCTCCATAACTAAAGTTAATCGATTTTGGAAAAAATAAAAATTAACCATTTTTCTTATCATTACACATTACGTATATACAGCGCGTTTAGAGATGTCCATATCGGGGTTAAAACTTTAAGGGAATTTTTGGTCAAGAAATTATTTTGGTTACCAATAGTAGAGGTATACCACGTGAAAGAGGAACCTGTCTACTTTAATGTGGTCCTATTTGGACATCCTAGTAAGCTCCATAACTAAAGTTAATCGATTTTGAAAAAAATAAAAATTAACCATTTTTCTGATCATTACACATAACGTATATACAGCGCGTTTAGAGAAGGGTCTGTATCGGGGTTAAAACTTTAAGGTCATTTTTGGTCAAGAAATCATTTTTGTTACCGATAGTAGAGGTATATCACGTGAAAGATGAACCTGTCTACTTTAATGCGGTGCTAACCGGACATGCCAGAAGGCTCCATAACTAAAGTAAATCGATTTTGAAAAAATAAAAATTAACCATTTTTCTTATCATTACACATTTCGTATATACAGCGCGTTTACAGATGTCCGTATCGGGGTTAAAACTTTAAGGTCATTTTTGGTCAATAAATCATTTTTGTTACCGATAGTAGAGGTATATCACGTGAAAGATGAACCTGTCTACTTTAATACGGTGCTAACCGGACATGCCAGTAGGCTCCATAACTAAAGTTAATCGATTTTGGAAAAAATAAAAATTAACCATTTTTCTTATCATTACACATTACGTATATACAGCGCGTTTAGAGATGTCCGTATCGGGGTTAAAACTTTAAGGTCATTTTTGGTCAAGAAATCATTTTTGTTACCGATAGTAGAGGTATATCACGTGAAAGATGAACCTGTCTACGTTAATGTGGTGCTAACCGGACATGCCAGTAGGCTCCATAACTAAAGTTAATCGATTTTGGAAAAAGTAAAAATTAACCATTTTTCTGATCATTACACATTTCGTTTATACAGCGCGTTTAGAGATGTCCGTATCGGGGTTAAAAATTTAAGGCCATTTTTGGTCAAGAAATCATTTTTGTTACCGATAGTAGAGGTACATCACGTGAAAGAGGAACCTGTCTACTTTAATGTGGTCCTATTTGGACATCCTAGTAAGCTCCATAACTAAAGTTAATCGATTTTGGAAAAAATAAAAATTAACCATTTTTCTTATCATTACACATTACGTATATACAGCGCGTTTAGAGATGTCCGTATCGGGTTTAAAATTTTAAGGTCATTTTTGGTCAAGAAATCATTTTTGTTACCGATAGTAGAGGTATACCACGTGAAAGATGAAACTGTCTACTTTAATGTGATGCTAACCGAACATGCCAGAAGGCTCCATAACTAAAGTAAATCGATTTTGAAAAAATAAAAATTAACCATTTTTCTTATCATTACAAATTTCGTATATACAGCGCGTTTACAGATGTCCGTATCGGGGTTAAAATTTTAAGGGAATTTTTGGTCAAGAAATCATTTTTGTTACCAATAGTAGAGGTATATCACGTGAAAGATGAACCTGTCTACTTTAATGCGGTGCTAACCGGACATGCCAGTAGGCTCCATAACTAAAGTTAATCGATTTTGGAAAAAATAAAAATTAACCATTTTTCTGATCATTACACATTACGTTTATACAGCGCGTTTAGAGATGTCCGTATCGGGGTTAAAACTTTAAGGGAATTTTTGGTCAAGAAATCATTTTTGTTACCGATAGTAGAGGTATACCACGTGAAAGATGAACCTGTATACTTTAATGTGGTCCTATTCGGACATCCTAGTAAGCTCCATAACTAAAGTTAATCGATTTTGAAAAAAATAAAAATTAACCATTTTTCTTATCATTACACATAACGTATATATAGCGCGTTTAGAGAAGGGTCTGTATCGGGGTTAAAACTTTAAGGTCATTTTTGGTCAAGAAATCATTTTTGTTACCGATAGTAGAGGTATATCACGTGAAAGATGAACCTGTCTACTTTAATGCGGTGCTAACCGGACATGCCAGAAGGCTCCATAACTAAAGTAAATCGATTTTGAAAAAATAAAAATTAACCATTTTTCTTATCATTACACATTTCGTATATACAGCGCGTTTAGAGATGTCCGTATCGGGGTTAAAACTTTAAGGTCATTTTTGGTCAATAAATCATTTTTGTTACCGATAGTAGAGGTATATCGCGTGAAAGATGAACCTGTCTACTTTAATGCGGTGCTAACCGGACATGCCAGTAGGCTCCATAACTAAAGTTAATCGATTTTGGAAAAAATAAAAATTAACCATTTTTCTTATCATTACACATTACGTATATACAGCGCGTTTAGAGATGTCCGTATCGGGTTTAAAATTTTAAGGTCATTTTTGGTCAAGAAATCATTTTTGTTACCGATAGTAGAGGTATACCACGTGAAAGAGGAACCTGTCTACTTTAATGTGGTCCTATTTGGACATCCTAGTAAGCTCCATAACTAAAGTTAATCGATTTTGAAAAAAATAAAAATTAACCATTTTTCTGATCATTACACATAACGTATATACAGCGCGTTTAGAGAAGGGTCTGTATCGGGGTTAAAATTTTAAGGTCATTTTTGGTCAAGAAATCATTTTTGTTACCGATAGTAGAGGTATATCGCGTGAAAGATGAACCTGTCTACTTTAATGCGGTGCTAACCGGACATGCCAGTAGGCTCCATAACTAAAGTTAATCGATTTTGGAGAAAATAAAAATTAACCATTTTTCTTATCATTACACATTACGTATATACAGCGCGTTTAGAGATGTCCGTATCGGGGTTAAAACTTTAAGGTCATTTTTGGTCAAGAAATCATTTTTGTTACCGATAGTAGAGGTATATCGCGTGAAAGATGAACCTGTCTACTTTAATGCGGTGCTAACCGGACATGCCAGTAGGCTCCATAACTAAAGTTAATCGATTTTGGAAAAAATAAAAATTAACCATTTTTCTTATCATTACACATTACGTATATACAGCGCGTTTAGAGATGTCCGTATCGGGGTTAAAACTTTAAGGGAATTTTTGGTCAAGAAATCATTTTTGTTACCGATAGTAGAGGTATATCACGTGAAAGATGAACCTGTCTACTTTAATGCGGTGCTAACCGGACATGCCAGTAGGCTCCATAACTAAAGTAAATCGATTTTGAAAAAATAAAAATTAACCATTTTTCTGATCATTACACATTTCGTATATACAGCGCGTTTAGAGATGTCCGTATCGGGGTTAAAACTTTAAGGGAATTTTTTGGTCAAGAAATCATTTTTGTTACCGATAGTAGATGTATATCACGTAAAAGAGGAACCTTTCTACTTTAATGTGGTCCTATTCGGACATCCTAGTAGGCTCCATAACTAAAGTTAATCGATTTTGAAAAAATAAAAATTAACCATTTTTCTTATCATTACACATTACGTATATACAGCGCGTTTAGACATGTCCGTATCGGGGTTAAAACTTTAAGGGAATTTTTGGTCAAGAAATCATTTTTGTTACCGATAGTAGAGGTATACCACGTGAAAGATGAACCTGTCTACTTTACTGTGGTGCTAACCGGACATGCCAGTAGGCTCCATAACTAAAGTTAATCGATTTTGGAAAAAATAAAAATTAACCATTTTTCTGATCATTACACACTACGTATATACAGCGCGTTTAGAGATGTCCGTATCGGGGTTAAAACTTTAAGGTCATTTTTGGTCAATAAATCATTTTTGTTACCGATAGTAGAGGTATATCACGTGAAAGATGAACCTGTCTACTTTAATGCGGTGCTAACCGGACATGCCAGTAGGCTCCATAACTAAAGTTAATCGATTTTGAAAAAATAAAAATTAACCATTTTTCTGATCATTACACATTTCGTATATACAGCGCGTTTAGAGAGATGTCCGTATCGGGGTTAAAACTTTAAGGGAATTTTTTGGTCAAGAAATCATTTTTGTTACCGATAGTAGATGTATATCACGTGAAAGAGGAACCTTTCTACTTTAATGTGGTCCTATTCGGACATCCTAGTAGGCTCCATAACTAAAGTAAATCGATTTTGAAAAAATAAAAATTAACCATTTTTCTTATCATTACACATTACGTATATACAGCGCGTTTAGACATGTCCGTATCGGGGTTAAAACTTTAAGGTCATTTTTGGTCAAGAAATCATTTTTGTTACCGATAGTAGAGGTATACCACGTGAAAGATGACCCTGTCTACTTTACTGTGGTGCTAACCGGACATGCCAGTAGGCACCATAACTAAAGTTAATCGATTTTGGAAAAAATAAAAATTAACCATTTTTCTGATCATTACACACTACGTATATACAGCGCGTTTAGAGATGTCCGTATCGGGGTTAAAACTTTAAGGGAATTTTTGGTCAAGAAATCATTTTTGTTACCGATAGTAGAGGTATACCACGTGAAAGATGAACCTGTCTACTTTAATGTGATGCTAACCGGACATGCCAGTAGGCTCCATAACTAAAGTTAATCGATTTTGAAAAAAAATAAAAATTAACCATTTTTCTTTTCATTACACATTACGTATATACAGCGCGTTTAGAGATGTCCGTATCGGGGTTAAAAATTTAAGGGAATTTTTGGTCAAGAAATCATTTTTGTTACCGATAGTAGAGGTATATCACGTGAAAGATGAACCTGTCTACTTTAATGTGATGCTAACCGGACATGCCAGAAGGCTCCATAACTAAAGTTAATCGATTTTGAAAAAAAAATAAAAATTAACCATTTTTCTTTTCATTACACATTACGTATATACAGCGCGTTTAGAGATGTCCGCATCGGGGTTAAAACTTTAAGGCCATTTTTGGTCAAGAAATCATTTTTGTTACCGATAGTAGAGGTATACCACGTGAAAGAGGAACCTTTCTACTTTAATGTGGTGCTAACCAGACATGCCAGTAGGCTCCATAACTAAAATTCATTGATTTTGAAGAAGAAAAAAAATATCAATATTTTAAAACGTTTAGGCTACTTTTGGTCAAAAAAATCGGCTTTGTTACCGATAGTAGGTATTACACGTGAAAGAAGAAATTGTTTTCTTTGATTTGATGCTAATCGGACCTCCTAACTTGGTCGATAACTCAAATTAACCGATTTTGAAATAATAATACGTTTGGATCATAACACATTACCGCGCGTTTCGAGCTAATTTTCCCATTTGCATCCCACTCCTGTTAGGATCGAAAGGTTTGTAGCCATCGAATTTCAATAAATCATAGTGTTACTGGCTGTTTTTTCATACCACGTGTAAGAGGAATAACTTAACCTTGTCATTGTACCCCTCTTGACTGTTGCATATTCTCATAAATTAATTGTTTAGACATTTGAAAAAAAAGAAGAAAAAAATGGTATAAAAATTGCCGCAATTTACGCCTTTCTCCACAAGATTTGGTAGGATCACAAGTTTCAGTTCAATATGGATGCAGATTTCGTCCACCATTAAATTCCAAAATTATATTACATGAAAGAGCAACAACTCATCTCTCATATGGTGCAATTATTGGCATTTTACAGTATTCATAGCGTTAATTATTATCGCTTTAAAACAGGTACGAAAAAGTAGCAGTCTTGTTATTGTCCGCTAATTTAGGCTGCCCTTAGTGGCTGCTGGGGATCCACTTTCCCGCCACAGCGTACCCAGCGCTCGTCACAGTGTACAAACATCAGTGGCCAACGGCGTGTAACGTTGATGCATACACTATTGGCTGCTGTTAGTGGCTGCTCTTAGTGGCTGCTACGTTCAAACAGGTAGGCTAGGCCTAACGTTATGCCAACGTTAGGCTGTATTTGTAGAAAGTAAACAACATTTGTACTAAATTAAATCAGTCATAACTCTGTCAATCCTCAACAGATTTCAGAAAATAAGGTATCATCTGAAAGAGCAGCCCAGAAGAACCTTTATCATACAATTTGAAGTCAATTTTGAAGTCCGTAGTGATTTTATTGTATTTTGGTGTTTTCCGATTAAAATTAAATTGCGACCTAATTTGCATATCATAATTTGCATATATTTGGAATTTTTTATAAAATTATCAATTCCAAATATTGTTCCCTATTGATCTAAATCAACTTCCTAATAGAGAAGTTGTCCCTAACCTTTATAGCCAGCCCTAACAAGATAAGTGCCCCCAGACCCTAATTGTTTTCCCACCCCCAATGCGGAAAAGGGTTTTTAAGCGCAAGTGGTTGACTGAACGACATGGTATGAATACAGCACTATTTTCTATGTCCTTTTCATTCGTGTCCTGACATTGCAAGTGCAAAATTCCGTAACAACCCAAGTGACACTCTAACGTTCGCAAGTGACGAAGACACTAAGACTACAGACAGTGTTGCTTATACAAAAACGTAATATAATTGTACGTTATTATAATGTAATTAGCGATTTCATTATCAACTTTTCTACGTTACTTTGTAACAAGTAATTTTTATAACACTGTGCAAATATTTCGCTGTAATCACGTAAAGTAAATTATGGGATAACCTTCTCATGACGTCACTCTTTAAAGGGGTAAAGTCTTTATTTTTTGTTCCAGACAATTCCTCTTAATGAGATGATCTTTTCCTATTGTGTCATGGGTTCCGTCGGAGTCTGTTACTTTCTTTAATTGTACGTGCCTAAGCCTAACCTTATAACTATCATAGTTTGACAAATGATATTAAACAAATTTTCTGTCACATTTCAAATATGATTATTTTTCAAATCTGCTCTAGTTTCCGAAATCGTATCAGCCAGTTTTGATGGAATTTGGATAAACAGATAGTGAGGACTATGTAACTATAGGAAGAACTTACAAGTTATTTGAAATCACCATATGTTGGACAGAAAAAGTGATCAGAGTCATTGTTTCCTACGAAGAGATGTAGAGTTGAGATGGAAAGCAGAACAGATTTAGACAACGAAATACCGTGTTATTTGAGATCTAAATCTTTTCAATTATGTATCTTCTTTATGCAATATATTTGACCAAAAATGGAAGTCAAACAAGAAACATATTAAGATTAATGAGACGGTTCAGTATTCAAGACCAAAGTTTAGAAACATAAAATAAAATATCGAATCATATTTACACATTCTGTCAAAGTGCTCAAATAATTTGCATAACGATACATGATGATGAGTCTAACAGTACTGTTAAGTTTATTACTAAGATCGTTTGATCCAATTACAACAGGCGTTTCAGATTGAAGGCTAAATACTAAAAAGCTGAGCCACTACACCATATACAAGGGCACACAAATTTACACAGCACAGGCCTAAATTTTAAGGTGAACTTTAATTGCGAAAATTATGCTACAACTTCATAAATTGGTCACATGTTCTTAAACTTTCAAACATTCCGAATTTCTCTTGAATCAATTGATGTGGAGACCTTTGAATGATTTTTTTAATTGTCCTCAATGTCTGGGAATAATGTGGAGGTTCAGAGGTTCCAGAAAAGAATAATTTTAATATTTCATCGACTTTAAGCATGCTAAATGTTTGGGAACTACACCGAATAAATTTAAAGCTGGTTTCATACAAAGTAACATAGTGGTTCACTTTTCCGAGGCACAGAAGTAATGAAAGGGTAGGTATGCTGACATTGTAAAAACTTGTTGGACCGTTTAATATAAATCTACACCTTAAATCAACACCTTCATTTCACGCATGCACACCCTTGATATTTTGGAAAAGAATAGTCAGTACTTCCAAACATGTATATTGCTAGAACCATTTGTTAGTAATTATTAAAACGAAAAACATTTTTAGCAATGCTGATATCCGGTTCGAGCTAGAGCGATACAGCTGGAGTAGACGTGCTATTGTTTAATGTTGCAGTTTTACTTCCAATATACTTCACAAAACGCCCATGAAGCCACTAACATACAAACATACGAACTTAGTTATGTATATTACATTATACAAGTACATACGAAACTGACATTATATACGTACGGTATGTTACACGTTAAGGAAGTTTCCACGCCCTCTGCTGTACCTTCAGTTAACTTCTTGATATAACCGTATAGAGTCTCTTCACGTTCAAGCAATGATTCTTGGAGAGGAAAGCCTCTTCCTAGAGTACTATTAGAATCGTAAGAATGCTTTCCAAAGAAGTACTATTTAATCTATATATATATATCTCTCTCTCATGTACATATGTCTGCAGTAGATGTCGTAATGAAACCCATTTTCCCCTTCCAGTACACAATTAGGTTCATACGTGGCATAATACGCTGATTTTTGATACGACAGGAAGGTGATCTATCCTTGGCTCAATATTACCATGGAGCTATCAACAGATATTGGTTTACGTTTGTGATCTTGTCAGAATTGCTCACCAATAGTAAACACTCATACCCGCACCTCCACCCCCAAAAACGACACTAAAAGTAACGCAATATGAGCTCTTTGAAGGATAAAGTGTGACTCATCGCTCCCAAAGGTGAAAACTTAAACCAATCACAATAATTTTTATATGTACAGAATCTGTCACTCATTTGTATACAGCGTTTACGACTTGAATATATTGACACTAAAAGTACCGCAATATTAGCTCTTTGAAGGATAAAGTGTGACTCATCGCTCCCAAAGGTGAAAACTTAAACCAATCACAATAATTTTTATATGTACAGAATCTGTCACTCATTTGTATACAGCGTTTACGACTTGAATATATTGCGCATTTATATGCATCTGTGTTATAACATGATAACACGTGTTATGCTAGAGGCACATTTTATTGCGGCCTGTGTTAAAAAAATTAAAAAATATCAAAATTAAAAAATATCAAAATATTTTATATTATATAAAACTATAAAAAAAAATATTAAAAAAATAATATATATATATATATATAATACCACTATGATTTACTGTATTGTATCTTTAACATATCTAGCTCTCACATGCTCCCAAAACATAACACGTGTTAGTGTGTTATAACACCCTGGCATATAAATGCATAATATGCTACACGTTAAGAACAAATATAAGCTCACACCTTTTCGGCTTGGGTGGTGTTATAGAGATACAATTGAACTTTCAATAATGGAGTTTCAAAAGCCAGACGGAGCTACATGTTGCCATGTGTTTTACGTGTGACTTTTGGTTTTCAAAAGTTACGTAGCTCTACATTGTTAACCCCTAAAGTAAAGTCCGATTGTGCCATGCTAAATAGAAACTAGAAAACAACTGAGATATGAAGAGATTTATTCCACCTTTCTAAAGATGTTTTAGACAGAGTATAATGAAATGAGGAAAGAACTGTTATCGGTGACGGAAGAAAAACATGGCCTAACAGTAAGTAAACGGTTGGTGTGGGAAGTAACTGTTGTGACTTTCCGCCGCTGCATATAGGAGCACTAGGGAATTGACATGCGGCAGAATTGTACAGTTTCACTTTTGTTTTAAAACTCTCGAGACTATATTTACGGTAGCCTCAAAGGTACATTGTATTAACAACAGACAAACAATGAAACATGTCAAAAATCTGAAAACAATTTTCTGACGAGATGCAATGTCTGTAAAACGGTGATAATCTGAGAATTAACGCTTGTACACTTGCTACTAACTTAAACAAAACGTTTAACTTCTCAAAATTACCATTTTGTTGAGATGTATCTAGACTTCAAAAATTAAAGAATCTGAAAATTTCAGATTATTATTATTATTTTTTTTTTTTTTTTTTTTTTTATTATTATGATATTATTATTATTATTATTATTAACAATATCTAAAATAAAATAGGAGACCAGGCTACATTCCCAAAAGAGGTGTTCAATAGTCTCCTCATGTAGTTTACAAAAAGAACAATTTGGCGAGTCTACCATGTTCATTTTAAAAAGCAATTTCTTAGTAGGGATAATTCTATGCAAAAATTTGAACTGAAAATATTGCAAACGTGCTTCAGTAATACTCTTGTATGGCATCCTAAACAACATCGCCCACTGCTCAGATTCAAAAGAATAAACAGTGTTCCACTTATTAAGTGAGGTGGGCAAAGAGGTTACCCCTTTTAGAAAAACCGGATAAAGTATGTGGGAAACGGAATAATTACCCATAATTTTCTCAAGTAAGAGTTCACTGACAGTAGGGTTATTATCGGTATCCTGTAAGCCGATTTTCCAATGACGAGGAATCGCTTTAATTAAACCCCAGTAGTGAATAAACGAAAAATTACCAATATTGTAGGTCCTAACAAAAGTAAGGAAATCAAGAGGTCTATTATTAACATCAAAAAAGTCGGCAATTTTCATAATCCCCTTTTTGAACAGAATATCATAAAAAATGGTCTTACTGTTAATTTTTACACTGGAATTATTCCAGATATACTCATTTCCAAAATTATTATTAGGTGGGGCATTAGGTGGGGCATAGATACTTCACACCAAGCATCCAAAACTTGGCGGAGAAAAATATTCTTAATAAAACTAATATCCGTTTTTGAACAATTACACTGGAAGAAGAATTTATTTCCATATGGCTTCAAAACGGTAGTGAAAAATATTTTCCAAGGGCTCACATTAACAGAAAAATAACGGCGAACCCAAGTACACTTTAAGGATTTCATAAAACTATCAATGTGTGTAACCCTTAGTCCTCTTCATCAATATTATTAATCATAGTACTCCTCTTAACCTTGTCAGGGCGCCCACACCAAATGAAATCGAAGATTATTCTTTCCACATCCTTAACAAAACTGGAGGGAGGGTTAGGTAAGACAAGGAATAGAAACACAAGTTGCGAAAGGGCAAGAGACTTAACTATGGTATTCCGGCCAATTGGGGTCATATCCCTGACAGACCACGAACGTAGGCATGATTTTAGTCGGGATAACTTTGGAGTATAGTTAAGCTCAAACAAATCATTTCTATTGTTCGCAAAGAAAATGCCCAAATAGCTAACTGGTCCACTGCTAACGACAATACCACTGAATGAAGTAAAAGGCCAATCACGAGCAAAAGAGCCAAGAGGAAAAAGAACAGACTTATTATAATTGATAACCAACCCAGAGGCTTCCTTCAAGTCACTTAAAATTTGCAAAGTTTTCTGCAATGAACCTCTAGAGCTATCTAAAACGAAAACAGTATCATCAGCATACTGTAAAAGTTTGTAATTATAGTTTCCTACACAAAGGCCCTTATTTCCTTATTATACAAAACACTAAGTGATAAGAGTTCTGCACATAAAATAAACAAATAAGGACTCAAGGGGCAACCCTGCCTAACTCCTCTACCAATACGGAAGTAACCTGTTGAGTAGCCGTTATTGATTACGCAAGCCATACTATTATTGTAAAGTACAGAAACCCATTTCCTAAAATCTTCACCAAAATTAAAGTAAGCAAGGGTTTTCTGAATAAAACTCCATTCAATCTTGTCGAATGCCTTCTCAAAATCAACAAAAAGCAAAAACCCTGAAATTTTACTATCAGTTGTATAATCAATTAAATCCAAAATACATCTTAAATTCTCGCCAATGAAATGACCCTTAATGAAACCAGTTTGTGTAGACCCTACAAGAGAAGAAATACAAGATTTAAGTCGAGTTGCCAAAACTTTAGCACCGATCTTACAGTCAGTATTGAGTAAAGTAATTGGACGGTAGTTTTCAAGTTTGTTGGAGTCTTTACCCGGCTTGAGAATTAATGAAATAACCCCACGGGATTGTTCAGACGAAAGTAGCCTGTACGAAAAGCATAATTCAAACTTGAAACCACTTGAGGGCCTATTAAGTGCCAGAACGTTTTATAAAAATTAGTGGATAATCCATCAGAGCCAGGACTTTTATCATTTGGCATAGAACTTAATGCCATCGAACATTCTTCTAATGTAAGCTCCCCTTCACATACGCTGAGATCAAAATCAAATACACTAGAGTCAGGAAGGTTACTAAAAAAGGCATCAGCCGATCCTGATTGTGAGCTATATAAGTTTGAATAAAAATCCAAAATTTCATCCGAAATACCTTTTTGGTCACCAATTTCTCTGCCTATATCATCCTTCAGAGTGGAAATCGTATTATGTATCTTATTTCTCTTTTCAAGGCTTAAGAAATACTTGCTATTTTTCTCCCCATCCTCAACCCATCTTGCTCTCGATCTGATTATAGTGCCACGCAATTTAAAATCGTAATAGCTAAGGAGCTCAGTTTGTGCTTCCTTTAATTGGGAACTGACAAAAGCTGACGGGTTTACAAACAGTTTATGCTCCAAACTTGAAATAATCTTGAGTAATCATTTTCTCGACGACGCCTATTCTTGGCCTTTTCCTTGGAATAAACCATCGAGTATCGTCGAAGTTTGTATATTTAAGAAAATCCCAAGTTACACCAGTAGCATCATAATTAACAGATCTAAGAATATCCTCGATATGGGTTACAAAAGCTGAATCGTCTAAAAGCGAATTGTTAATTTTCCAAAATCCAGGACCCCTTACCATCATAACAGGGATTATGACTAAAATACAAAAAGAATGGTCGGATTGAATACCCGGGGAAAAGTGGACAGACAGGACGGAATTTCTCAGGTGATTGGAAATCAGAAAAAAGTCTAACCTGCAATGGATGCCCGGAGTTACATTAGAACTCCATGTATAATGTTTACCAAAAGGATATTTATCACGCCATATATCGATTAAATTATAAACTGACATTAAAGATAGACACTCGTCCCGAGCTTTAAAATTGGTTTTTGCTAGATCCCCTGTCTTATCTAACTCTAACGAAAACACGAAATTGAAATCGCCCATCATAATTATTGTTTCACCATAAAAATTACCAATCTTGTCGCAAATTTGAGTATAAAAAGAACGGGTGTCAATGTTTGGCCCATACACCCCGACGATAGTAAATATTATCCTATTAATTTCAATATCCAAAATAACAAACCTACCGTAGGCATGAATAAATTTCTTATGTAAAGTTACAGCAAGAGAAGGATTTAAAAGAAGACACACTCCACAGCTATCATTAGTCCCATGACAAAAAAATAACATTACCTCCCCATTCGTTTCTCCAATAAGTCTCATCCTGGATAGGGCTATGTGTTTCCTGGAGGAGGCAAACATCATAATTTTGACGGTGAAGAAACGCAAACAATCGTCTCCTTTTCTTAGACTGCCTTAGACCTCTCGCATTGTAACTTACGAAACTTAAGGTGGAAGCCATTTAATGAATAGCACAGACACACTACAATGGTCACAGGCAGCCAAGTGAATAAAAGGTTCAACAACAGCGTACATTATAATAATGAAATATTTTAAGTTCACAGGAGGGTTTAAAAGAAAAGAAAACATCAATCCAAAGGAAAAGTACATACACAGCAATGTCTACATCGTTCCACTAGGGAACAGATGTACTTCCGAAAAGAAAAACGGCGAACTGGCCGGCTGAGGATTCTCAACTGTGTGCTTTTTATACGGCTGGCAAAATAATAGCGTTGAATAATACAGGTACATTCTTCCTGGGAGTGAATTCCAAAAATAGTTTTGTCTCTATACTAGTTTTGTCTCTATATTATTATTATTATTATTATTATTAGTAGTAGTAGTAGTAGTAGTAGTAGTAGTAGTAGTAGTAGTATTATTAGTATAATTAATATTATTATTATTATAATTATTATTATTATTTTTATTATTATTATTATTATTATGATTATTATGATTATTATTATTATTATTATTATTATTATTATTATTATTATTATTATTATTATTATTATTATTATTATTATTATTATTATTATTATTATTATTATTATTATTATTATTATTATTATAATTATTATTATTATTATTATTTTTATTATTATTATTCTTACAATAATATCCATCTCTCTCATGAACAATCCAGAGGCATTATTACCCTCATTCCAAAACCGGAAAAAGATTCTACCCACTTAAATAATTACCGCCCAATTACTTTACTGAATACGGATTATAAGATTGGTGCAAAGGCTATCGCTGCTAGACTGAAATGTGTCATTGAAACTATCATTGGTCCTAACCAAACAGGTTTTTTACACGGCCGGTTTATTGGGGAAAATATCCGGTACGTTCTTGATCTTATTGATCACTGTAATTTCCACAAAATGTCAGGTTTTATGTTGTTCGTTGATTTCGAGAAGGCTTTCGGCAAACTAGAGTGGCGTTTTCTTATAAGATCTTTAAGGTTTTTTAACTTTGGTCAAAGTTTCATAAATTGGGTTCGTACTTTTTACAG